>NC_056743.1:539332621-539450121 GCF_019279795.1 Protopterus annectens
TCAAAATACAAACAATTTGTTTTTATGGTGTTTGTTGGTAGGATTATAAAATTGAATGTTTTACTGAAAAGGCTGTAGTGGGTGGTGTGTGTGCAAGAGTTCATGGATTTTAGGGTAAGGCTTAGGTAAGACAATGTTTTACTGTTTGCCATGTTTGCTGATGTGTGCAGCAGAGAGTGTTGTCACCTCACAGCAAGAGGTTCCCTGGTTTGATTCTCAGCTGGGTTGTCTTCTGTGCAGAGTTTGCATATCCACCCTCTGCTATCTGAAGTTTCCTCTGGGTGGTCCTGTTTCGTCCCACATTCCAAAGACAACAGTAGATGGAGTGGATACTATAAACTGGCCATAAGCATGAGTGTATATGCAATTGTGCAAGTGTGTGGTGTGAAAGAACTGCTGTTGCAAGACTAGGCACCCAGTACTGTAAACCTTGGCTCTAGAAGTGACACCTCCACCCCATATGCAAAAAAAATGTGAAAAGGGAGTTATGGATAGATGAATAGATGTTTGGTGTAGCATGTGGGTTCTGTGCTCTTTTGTTTTATGTAGTGGTAATGCTAGGGAAAGGGTTTTTATTCATGTAATAGGGTTAGAGGCAGGGGCAGGATTAGGGTTAGGATTAGCATCACTTTACTCATGCATGCCAACCCTATCCCTAACACTACATGTTATATTACTAAAAACCCTTTCCCTAACAGTACCACTATCAAGGCAACTATCAATCAAGGTATTATTGTTAGCCGACATGATACTGAGCATTTTTAGATGGACTGATTTTTTTTTCAACATTTTCTGATTTAGTATTTTGAGTGTTCAGTGCTTTGTGGTTTCAGCAAAATGAAATACTGTTTTTTTCACCGAAGAAATGATCATTCAGTCAAATGAATGAGAATTTTGGCCATAACCTCATCCCTTCCCCTGCTGAAAACCTACGTAATATATTATTAAAAACTCTTTCCCTAACATAATCACTACAGAAGACAAAAGAACACAAAACACACCTACTTTCTTGACCCTTACTCTATTCCAAACCCAAAACCCAAACCTGGCATATTCAAACCAACTGCTATAACGCAGTTGTACATCTCCAGAACTTTTTCACTCAAATATTAATATCCCAGCACACTCCTAATCACCTACACAATATAAAACAGAATCAACTGTCACTCATTGGTGCATTCTCTCCTTTTTACACCCACAAAAGTCTTTCTTCCAAATATATATTCTACCTTTTGAGTTATTATCATAGCATGAGAATCAGTTAATTTACTCAGCTGTTAAATAGAGTTTACACTGCTTTACCGAACTGCTTAACTGTTCCAGTTTCGTCAAGCCCTCCAGTATACCTCCTTATTCAGCGGCTTTAAGATATTGAGAACTTTCTTCCTACATTTTTATTGTAATACTTTCAGATGCCACTTGGTAAGGCTTTGAATATGATGCACTGCTGAGTGCAACAGTAATAAAATAGTAAGACTGCCAACTGTTACAATAATTAACTGGGCAGTTGTATGCTGACTGCTATATAAACCCGATCAACATTTTGAGAAGTGGTTTCCGCATAGTCTTTCTGTTTATTACTGTTTCTCGAAAAAATATTTAATGTGTTGTTAATGCCAAGTAATGTTACTTGAAAAAAAATATTAAATGTGTTACTAATGTCAAGTTACATCTTTCTCTAATGGCATATCTATACTTCAATGAGAGTAGGTCTGTGACATTTTCACAATTTATTTTAATCACAATTTGTCTGAGCTGTTTGCACTGATATTGTGTCAGCCAGTGGTGCACTACAGGTAAACATTTCACTTTTACCCTCAGTTTAATGACAGAGGAGTTGATATATACATATACATATATATATATATATATATATATATAAATAAATATATATATATAAATAAATATATATATATATATATATATATATATATATATATATATATATATATATATATATATATATATATATAAAAAGATATGGGTCTTCTTGAAAAAATTGAAAATCCATTTACCCAAAGATGAAAAGAATGAGACAATATTACCAAAACTTCATTTAAGTGGATCCTCACATAACCAACAATTTACCCAGGGGAAAGGAAATGGTCAGCCAACATTTGAAAGTTTGCCCTTTTCCCAACTATAGCTCAATCTGAGAGTCAGTATAATTAGTTAGAAGGGGTGTAAATTGGGGGTGCATGGGTTCTGAGTGCTTCCATGTGGTTTCTTGCAATTGTTGGCTGTCTGCTTCCTTTCCCTGGGTAAATTACATACACATAGTGTGGAGTACCACAGGGTTCAGTTCTGGACTTTTCCTGTTTGATATCTACTTCTCTGAAGTACAGACTAATGCAGAAGGCCTTTGGCTAATGAAGTTCACAGATGACTGCAAACTTAGAGCCATAGTCGAGTCCCCAAATGATGTGACATGTTACAGAAGGGTCTCACTGAGACAGATGCCTGGTGTCAGAGCCATGGCCTCAAGCTCAGTGCCAAAAAGTGCATTGTCAACCCCTTTGATAAAAACTCTGTACCCATGAACTACCACATAGGCGCAGTCTACTTAACGCCGAATGTGTGATAAGAGACCTCGGGACCCAGTTGGACAGTAGTCTCTCCTTTGATAATCACAACACCACAGTAGTCAGGAAATCCTTCTATGTGGCACACCTCATCAAAAAAGGGTTCTCATCCAGGAAAAAAAGAGGTCATTTTTCCCCTCTACTCGTCACTCATTAGACCCATTATAGAGTACAATGCCCCTTTTGGAATGTACCTCACAAGACATCTGCAGCAGCTGGAAAGGCCACAGAAGTACCTCACAAAGAGGATTACTGGCCTCAAACAGATGCCCTACACTGACCATCTCAAAAAACACCAGCTTTACTCCATAGCATATTGCCTACTCCAAGGTGATCTCTGCCTAACATATAAAGCTATGTCAAACCCAGAACTTTTGCACATGCTACACCCTTATAGAAATCCCAATTCCTCTCTGCTGCATGCTCTAGGGACCTAAACCTTTTCACCACAATAAACAAGACATGCTGGAGGGATAGATTCCTGTCCCAGAGACTTCCCATACTCATTAGCACTCTTCAAGAAAAATCTTAATGAGTGGATGAGAAATAGGAAATACACCCAGGGAACCTTGTTGGATAAGATTACTTAGGCCCTTGGGCCGATAGCCTAGTACCTACCTATGAACATATAAATACATATATTAGTTAGGAAGGTGTTGAGGGTGCAAATACCTACCCACGTTACTTTGCATGGGCTTGACCCACACACAAAGGATACTGGGTTTTAAGTATTCTCTAGGTTACAGTTTTGAATACAAAAAAAAAATCAGTAAAAAAAAAATATTTTTGAAAAAAAAACAACTATACACTTTAAAAGCACCTAATGTATGAAGTTCTTTAATGAGATTTTCTAGATAAACCAGGAAATCCATTAAATGTTGTCATTTTTTTTCTTTCACATCCTTCCAGTCTGATTTTACTTGCAATGACTGTTCAACTGTTCCATTTCAAACTATGACTGACTATATCACTCTCTTTATCACCGAGAAAAAAAAAATCCATAATGACAGCATATGCTATCATCTTTGCCCACAGCAAACCACAAAAAAGCAATACACAATGAGAAACAGAATGAACATTTAAATACAAAAAAAAAAAAAAAACTTTCCATCATAGATGCTATCTATAAAATCTAACATCAGCTATGCAGAACATGGATATGTAAATGAAACATTAACTACTTCTCATATGATACATTTAGTTTTGTCATCCTTGTTTGCTGTAATACCACATGAAACATAATGAATCCGCAATTACCGCCTAGTGTCTGTGGTATTTACTGCTACAAATATGGGTCTATATTAGAACACCTAACATTTAAAATGCCAAGTGTTCTGATATCGACCCATTTTCAGCAAACACTGAAAATATCAAAGCGACAGAAAACTGATTTTTTTCCTAGGGAAAGAATTTGGTTGTCCGTTTCTGTTGCTTCGGTATTTTCATTGCTCTGG
Organism: Protopterus annectens; assembly: GCF_019279795.1. Lineage (NCBI taxonomy): Eukaryota > Metazoa > Chordata > Ceratodontiformes > Protopteridae > Protopterus > Protopterus annectens. The sequence goes on from NC_056743.1 coordinate 539,336,658, forward strand.
CAGAAAGTTACGGGTCAGGTTCAGGTAAGTGTGCGATTGTGTGGAAGTGAGGGTTAGGGCGGGTTAGGTTTAGGGTGTGGGTCAGGTAAGTGTGCAACTGTGTGGACGTGAGGGTTAGGGTGGGGTAGGTGAGTTAGGGTTAGGGCGCAGGTGAGGTGACTGTGCGATATTGATGGACGTTAGGGTTTGGGTTAAGGTAAGTGGATAGTTAGTGGTGTATGTATAGTTTAGTGTAGGGTTAGGTGTAAGAGTTTAAGTGTATGTGTGTGGATTGCTGTTTGCTTGGTGTGCTTGTGTTGTGTGTATGTGTTTTGGAATAGCAAATTTTTTCCCTAGGAAAACATTTGTTGTTCTGAATGTTCGATGTTTTGAATTTTCGATTGCTAGGGTTCGATATTAGAACACTCGACATTTTGAATGTTCGGTGTTCTAATATAGACCCTTCAAATATGTATAATGGCTCATCAAGTTAATAACGTAGACTTTATTGAGCTCGGCCATTAATAAAGTAATATTCAGTCTTGTCTCAAAAATAAGAACACAACAAAAAAAAGAAGAAGTAGAGCATATCCAAAAACAGAGGCTCAAAGGACATACATTAATCAGCATCCAGTAAGAAGTCAAATTAACAATCCAAACAAGAAAAGAAAAATTAGAAGTATCTTTATTAAACACGAAATGAAAAAAACACCGCAGTGAGAAGATGCAAAAACAAAGAGTAAAACACCAAAACCGCTAAGGTTATAGTCAAACCAAACCTGCTCTAACTATGACTCCAGAAGTAAACAACAAACTAAAATCTCTCTATAAAAGTTCAAACAATGTAACCTCTATTCGTCCTAAGTGCCAAATCCCTTATACACAAATTAGTTTATATATTCACGAATAAAAACCAAAAATATATTCTTATAATTAAACTTAAATATACATAAAAAAAACAATAATAAAAAAATAAAAAAAAAACATCATAAATAAAAAATAAAATACAACATAAAATATACATACTCATTATTACGTATATAATAAATTAACTGTAAACACACACAGACCCAAAGAAGTGAAACATGGGCTTTAAACAGACCCCAATTTAACTGTTCTTGTCGTTAAATAATTTATATTATAAATTAGTCAATTTAATAATTTTATAATTTTGTATACAAATATAAAGTAAATTATAGTATATATAATATATATATATAGTATATATATAAATATATTAAAATATGAAAAATATTAAAAATTCTATTTTTATCTTTATATTATTCCCTAAAATTTAAATAGATGTCTAGTTTAATTTAATTAAACAAACAAAAAGAACATAGCTTATATCAAACTTGCTATATACTATGCTGTTCCAAATAAGAATTGATATAAGAGATATGATGTAATAATATTAAAAAGGCACCTACCTAAAAAATACCTAATATTATAAATGTTAGAAAATATCAGGAAAAATATAAAATAAAAAATAAAAAATGTAACATAAAAAAAACAATTCTTTCAAAATCTCCAGAGGCTGTCTAATTTTAATAAAACTCCATTTCAACAAGCCACATAACATAATCGAACATTGATAAGCCATATTCTATAGCCATCATACTAATTCCTTTTCTTCTTTCAACTAAGTTTCTTTCTTTTCATCGTTAAAACTATTATTGTTATCTCAGTGTGTTCAGTGTGTATCTGGTCAATCACCATAATGACAATAAAACATTACAATCTCATGCACATTCCACATCATCTTTCTCTTTGTTAAATTTTGTAAATATGTGTTAAACAGTGTTCATATTTTTCAGCTCTATCTCCCTTTCTTTTAGAAGCTTTGGGGCTTTGGCATTGTTTTAGGCGTTTACACCACATACTGCGTCTCTGCTGCTGTTTCAATTTATTATATGTGTCAATTGTCACGTACCACAGTCTTTGGTTCTGATAAGGAATGGGTGTTGCAGTGCCTACATGCCCCGCACTTCCCTCTCCCCCTACATGTCCTTCAACTGGGTTTTTTCGATTTCCTTTCCAGGTCTTGTTCCTTCTCCTTCTAAAGATGACAGTAGGTCCTACTAAACAGAATTTAAATACAGTGTCCAAAGACAAGCAAAACCAATATTTACTGAGTTATACATCTAAAATCTACAGGAAAAAACACATTCTCTAACACATATCTACATTTTCAAGTTCCCACCCCAAACACCAGGTTTTCAATTAAAAACATATCTAACACTAACGGTGGTCAAGGAACATGGAATTGTATGGAAATTCTAGTAATAATGGCAGAAGAGTCCCTTTTATTAAACTTCTGCAGCATTCTGCAGTACCTTTTTCATAGTAAGAATGCCTAAGAGGAGAAGCCCTTTTCATTAGCACTTCAATCCAGTGGGAAGGGCTATTGGAGTTTTATTTAATAGTGATAGCAGTCCCTCACTTATCATCTTGGCCTATAACTAAGATGTTATTGTCGGACAGATAGTCAATGCTTTTACTTTGTGTTTCCTTTACTTTCTCTTAGAACAAATGTGGACACACTGATGCTTTTATATTAAACAGTGTTCATACATATGCAACGAGGCAGATAAGCTATAAAAAAATGATTCCTTAAAGTGTCCAAAAAAGGGGGTAAAAAAAAGTCAATATGTTTTTTTTAATTGAAATCCTGCATCTAGGGCCGCACATTTCACAAAAGACTTTTCAGAATCTTGAGAAATAGCTATAGGAGGTCTTTTAGTTATACCCCGAGATGAACATTCTAAGGAATTAAAGTATAAATTAAATTTATTGGCTGGTATTCATAGCTGTTACGGGAACGTGTAACGTCAGTTCAGGCTGTTTCTGCATAATCACAGTAGAATAGCAATTTATAGAGGCTATTTATGCTCACACAAGGTATTCATAGATAAACTTAAGCAAATGAACTAATAGTAAGATGTAAATGAGGAATGATGCAAGTTCTCATATGCTAATGAGTCCTTCTGCTGCCTTTTTGCGATTCATAGTCATATTTCGATGCATTTCTGCACTGTATGCAGATTCATGATAAAAGGTGGAAACTTACCTTTTCAATCAATCATGATGCTTTCCCTTAATGCTATCATTGCATTTCCCAGTGTGAGCTGTGGTCTCGACTGAGACAAAACCACTTGCACCCAGTGGCATTCCCTTACCAAGAAGATAGACATATAGACAGAATAACATCGCAGTTTTGATACTCAAGAGATACTTGACAGATTTAGAGTGGGCAGAGATACTGCAGGGTCAGAGTGAGAATGTCAATCCCCACACAAGTTCTAGATAGAAGTGCGGCTTTCTTTTCCCTATGGATGCTAAGTTATGTATAGACCTCACTATACTTGCCATGGGGACTGTCCACAGAGAGAGAATGGGGGAAACACTGTGTATCTTACAGGCTTCTGCCTTGAGGATACCTCAACAGTTCCTGGATGTACTGCTGGCACATGTGGATTAGTAAGTATATTTCTCAGTATCACCTCAGGACCAAGCCTGGACTATATGTGCCTTTTATGGGGTGGCACATTCCCCTGAGGTGCTCCATGTGATAGACTGCACCCTTGTTGGAATTACTGCCCCCTCTGAATCCCAGTGGCAGCATTACCACAAAAGGATGGGCTACTTTTTTGAAAAGAAATGTACAAGTGCCACTAGCCACAGTTGTGTCAAGTGGCTTGTGGAGCTGGAGGATTTTATTTGACTTTTTGGTTTCTCAGCTCTGGAATCTTCTTTGTGTTTGTGAAAAGCTACCATTCCATCATCTACCAAGTAGGTTGTGAGGCACAGGGGTGCATCACCAATGTGTTTTCCCAGCCACCTGGCAGTGCACATGAATCCCATGTGATGCACAGGGGTGAATCACCAATGTGTTTTCCCAGCCACCTGGGGTGCATCACCAATGTGTTTTCCCAGCCACCTGGCAGTGCACATGAATCCCATATCTGGCATACTATCTCAACCTGCCACCTCTTTCTAAAGGTAGGATGCCCAAAATTCATCTTGTTCATAAGTGTATTGTTTTTGTCATTTAAGCCATTATTCATGATAAAAAGTAATTGATTTATATATATATATATATATATATATATATATATATATATATATATATATATATATATATATATATATATATATATGAATAGGTACTCATAGTATTGTTTCTAAAAGCCATGTTTGAGTGCTCACTGACAGAGGTGGGTCCAGCACTAGGTGATCAAGACAGTCGCCTAGGGCCCACTGGCTGGGAGGGGGCCCACTCACCCAGGGACTGCCACATTTACTTTTCAATTAAAAAAAAAAAAAAAATATATATATATATATATATATATATATATATATATATATATATATGTATAGATAGATAGATCTAGGACTAAAGATCAAAAGTCCGAATCCATAATTATCGAACATACTTTACCGAAAGCACTTTCACCGAAAAAGTGCTTTCATTTTATTACCTGCTTATTAGCTTCTTGTGGAACAAATGTATGTTGTCTCAACTGCTGCCATTAGTACAATTTTCCTGGGCGATTATATTACTATGTAAAATACAATGCTGTGGTAGGTTTATCTGACAAAATATATAATTTAATTAGAGGTGCCTCACTTCTTCATATGCATTCCTGGTGTTAGAATGACATAGTAGTGGGCCTAAGAAACTTGTCAAGTAAATCACTTGGATTTTTTTAATTGTTAGAATGCATTTTTCTAGCTTATAACTGTCATAGTTATCATGTACTTTTGTTAAGTAATTAATTGAGCTGGCTAAAGTATATATTTGCTTTCTATCATTTGATTTGTACTGTTGCATTCTAAGCATGTCAGTCCATTATTGTTCTACGGTTTTTCTGACTAGGACCAGTTTTTACTTGGCTTAACTGTTAACTGTTAACTGTATGTTTTATTCACTACATTGTCTTATTTTTCCCTCGTCTACCCAGCCTAACAAATGGCCTCTCTTGCATTAGAGTTAAGAACCTGCCCTATCTGATGACCTGGATTCTCTATTTTAAAAATTGCACCTGCTGTCTCTTGCTATTCAAGGAATAGAGGCTAACCTCTCCCTGAATCATCCCCTCAAGGATGCAAGAAAGTATGTTATCTGCTACATGCAAAAGTTACTTTGTCTAAATAATAAATGTATATATTATCCTTCCCTGCCAGGATAGACAGCAGCCTTACACCTCTTCTATTTACCTCCTCTCCTTCCCCCCTCTTGGCTTCTCTATTTCTCTCCTGTACTACCAGATCTACTCTTTACCCTCCAGGAACTACTGTAGTTGTATAGTTTTTGCCCACTAGATGGCACCCATTCCCCCTCTATATCTTTCCTATTGACTCACATTAGAAATTCTTAGGAAATTGGTTTTACATTACTTATTTCACTGTAGACCCACTTTAACCTTCCATATTTACTATAATTCACTTTACCGTACCTACTCTGACTATTATTCAACTACCTCTACCTAAACTTACTTCTAATAGCATTCCACTAATTGTTTTTTACAGGTTTTTCCTCCTTCTCCTGGTTCTTCCTGCTCCGTTCACCCTGCGGGCTCACTCCGCTCACCTACCCTACCCCCAAATTTCACCCACCCCAGTGCATCTATCCTTATACCTCTCTAACCACTCCCACTTCCTCTATCATCAAATCCCATCCCATAACACATTAAGGTTTTTTCATCTTATATATCACTCTTCCTGCTACATTACATATCCTCACCTTCCTACACTCCACTCCCAACTTCTTCACCATTATGTCTACTTCACCCATATCACCTTACCTCAGATCCCTATTTCTGTTCTCAATTCTTCCTTTTCTTCTCCTTCCCTACTTCTTAACTGCCTATGAACATCTTCATTACTCTAACTTCCACCAGCCCACTAAACAAACATCCCTTCCTTCACTACCATCCACCTTGAAACACATAAACATAACATCTACTACCAACTATTTTCTCCCACGGTATTACAGAGTCACCCATATTACCTATCAACACTACCATGTTAAGAGAGCACATAACATACTAAATCTATCTCTTATTCATACATATAGACTACACCTTCACCTCCTACTAGATGGTGACATTCACCCCAAACGTGGCCCTATCAATATCAGCCCCACCTTCCCAACCCAACCCTCTCCCTCTCATACCCCTACATGGCCTCCTAACTTCCTCTTATTAGCCCACTTAAACATACATAGTATTAATAATAAAATAACACACCTTCATGCCCTACTGGACATAAATAACTTTGACATTCTATGTTTAACTGAGACGTGGTTAAAACTATCTATCCCAGACTATGAAATCACCCCTCCAGGATATAGTATTTTAAGATGGGATCACCTTAACAAGAAGGGAGGGGATGTAGCCTTAATATACAAAGCAGGGCTCCAACTTAGACTACTTGATACATATCCTCCATCTGATACCAATTCTGAAATTTTTTTGCTAAGCTACAACTAAACACTTAGTCCATCTACATGCTATGCTCATATCTTCCTCCAGGTAATAATATCAACTCCCTTGAAATATCCTTAGCTGGCTGTCCACTAACTTTCCTCAAGAAACCATTGTGCTAGGCGACTTTAATATCAACTGGAATACCTGCAATTCTGATAACCCTACCAACCACATAAACCTACATGGCTTGTCTCAAGCTATCACCTTACCTACTAGAATTCATAAGCCCACCAACAAAGAATCCACCCTAGATTGGATCCTTATAAATACTCACTCCCAATCTACATAGCAGGCATCCTCCCAGATGACATTAGTGATCACTCACTAACCTATTTAATTCGACAAAAGACCTACACACCAAGCCCTACAACCTTCATTTTAACCCTGAACACTTCCAAAATGAGCTGAGAGTTTGCAACTGGTCACCCTTCAAACACCTCCAACTTGAGGAAGCAGTGGCATACTTCAATTCTAAGTTCCTTGAAATCCTAGACTACCATGCCCCTTCTTGTACCCTTAGGAATAGCATCAAAACTGCACCATGGCTTACAAAGGAAACTAAACAAAAAATTTTGCTAAGAAACAAACTTTGGGCCAAATGGCGCTCATCCAGAGATGCATCTGAGCGCTTAAAATTTCAACAGCTCAGAAACTCTACTAAAACTTCTATACTATAGGACAAAATAACCTTCTTCTTTCAACTTTGAAAAGCTAACCAACAAAATCCTCAGAAATTTTGGTCAGGAATCAATAGACTCCATCATCCAGGCTGCTCTAAGACACCCACCCCATCCAGAATTACCCAAGACACTCCCAAACATATTGCCAACTCCTTTAATAACTTCTTTACTGAAGCTATCCAGTCACTTGCTAACTCACTACCTCCAGTATCCTCTACTTCACCCCCATCCTAATATGCCTCTCCACCCACTTTCCAACTCCAACCTATCCCTATATCCCTCATCTGTATCCCCCTTCAGAAACTCAAACCCTCTACCCCTTCAGCTGACCTCTTACCTGCTAAGTATCTTCAAATAGCAGCCAAAGTTATTGCTTATCCTATCTCAATTCTAATAAACAGAACAATTAAAGAAGGTACCATCCCATCAATCTGGAAAGTCTCACACGTTATCCCCCTACATAAGGGTTGCAACTCAACTGAACTTTCCAACTATCATCCTATTGCCCTACTCTTACCCATAGCTAAAATCATGGAAAAATGCATCCACTGCCAATTACTAGACTACCTTCTCCTAAATGGCCTACTAGCCAACTCTCAGCATGGCTTTCGACCCTTCCATAGCACCACTACTGCCCTCCTGTCATTTTCTGACCGCATTAACAAAAACTGTAACAACTACACTCTGTCCTCTGCTATCTTTATTGATCTTTCAAAAGCATTCGACATGGTTAACCATCAACTACTCTTGAATCTTCTCAAGCCACTCTCACTAGATACTTAAGCACTACAGTGGTTCAAGTCCTACTTAAAGAAGAGGCAACAAGAAGTGCTTTGGGAAAACACTCTATCTACCCCTCTTCCTGTCACCCTTGGCATAACCCAAGGATTTATTTTAGGCCCTCTTCTGTTCTCCATCTTTATAAATGATCTATCTATTAGTATCCCTCAAGCTGTAACTATACAATATGCTGATGACTCTACATTAATATACTCAGCTACAGGGCCTTCTGAACTGCAGTCCCTTACCCAAAATGTCTTTGAGCTTGTAGAAAAATGTTTTTTTACAATGCAGTCTCCTCCTCGACCCAAAAAAAGACTAAACTACTAATATTTACTCCTACACAAAAATCTACCCATTTCATTTCTCTATCAAATCCAAAAATGGCACAGTCATATCTCCTGACACTTCTACTAAACTCTTAGGAGTTACTATTGATCACAGCCTTAACTATGATACTCATATCAACTCCACAATAAAATAAGTTAACCGTAAACTAGGCTCCCTCTACAAAATTAAACCCTTTTTTACTCCCTCAGCCAGAGCTACTATTGCCCACACCCACCTTATCTCTACTCTTTTTTATGCATCTCCTATATACACCAATCTATTTAAAACTAACCTCAACAAGCTTGCAATCTCCTACACTAGTATAGCCAGATTTGCTACTGGCTCCCACTTTAGAACCCACCACTGCCAAAATCTGAAGCAACTGGGTTGGCATGAACTGCACAATCAGATTTTATTCCAACAACTAATTATTACACATAAAACCCTTTATTATCAAGGAAAAACACCAATTCTCACAAATCTTATCAGCCCATATAACAATCTTACAAATCTATGCTTAGCCAACAAACTACTGGTATCTATACAAAAACCCTACAATAAAGCAGGTGATTCCCTCTTCTCTAATGCAGTGGGTAAAAGCTGACACCTACTTCCTTCTGAACTTACCTCTCTCTTCTATTACACTTTTCAAAAAGAAACTTACATTTTATCTAACTAGCCACTGGCTATGTCCCTGTACTAACCCAGACTAAGATTTTCTCATCCTATTATTATTATCATGTATTTCTTCCTTTGCTTTTCCACCTCAGTTTTCACTTTAAAGTCCACTACCTATATGCTGGACTTATTCTACCGAATATATACATAATGAACTTCTCCCCTGTCGCTCTGAGTCTCTACCCCTCAACTAATTTTCTCCCAACTCTGTTCTCTTTAAACTAGTCCCTCCTGCTGCTTCTTACTTAAAACTTTGTTCTGGAATCTCCTCATCCTTCTGAATACTTCCTTCCCACAGTGATTGGGGGGGGGGGGACAAAAAAAATTAAGGGGTGTCTTATTTTTTCTACTTTCTTATATCACATATGCTTATTTACTTTGTAGCATATGTTTTGTATGACTAATATTTTTAATTGAAGTTTAATGTCTTGAAACTGAATTTTTAATGTGCTGTTTATTTTATGTGGAGCTTTTCTCCCCGGGCCTCTACTGAAAATGGACATATATCCAGTCAGACTAGCCCGGCCAACAAATGTAAAATAAATAATAAATAAATAAGTAGGTTTAAAAAAAACACATTAAACCTACTGCTATGCTGCCCCCTACTCCCCACCCCCCCTACTTTAATATTCTCACACCAAGGTTGGACTACAGTGGGGGAAAGGAAATTTTCCCTTATCCGCACCATAGTACGGCCGGCATAACAAGCATACTTGTCCAAAAATGCTGCTTCGGTAAACAGCACTTTCGGTGAAGTATGCTTGGTGATTTCTGTTTTGGTGGAAAGTGCAGTCAGGGATCTGTCCGTATCCCATAAATATATGTATGTATATATATATATATATATATATATATATATATATATATATATATATTATATGATTTGTTTTTAAGGGTGATCTTCTTTAAGAATGCCTTCTATGTCCAGTCACACATACCTATTGCATCTATGAATGCATTGTTACACAGGCCTCCTGTTCTTCCTTTCTGTACTCAAAGAATTTAAATAGCTTCTGCCGAATTAATTCAATCCTTGATGGATTCTTTTATAGCAAGTAAGGAATGTTCCATTCTTTCAATTCTTGTGCTACTGCTACTTCCTGACAAATTCATATGTGTGTGTGTGTCTGTGTGTGTGTGTGCACGCGCGCGCACGTGCACATGTTTGAAATGCCCCACTAAGGATAGCAGGTGGCTCATTACTTTGCCCAGGCTCAAACCCTGTATGTTATTCACAGAAAACAAGAGCCTGATGCCTCTACGCAAACCAGCAAGCTTTTAAAAAAATAGTTTCAAGGAGCTGAATTACAGGTGCATTTTCAAGGGAGTTCCAGGTAAATTTTCAATGAATTGCAAGCTTCAATGGAAGGCAAGTTTACTGCTGCTCATGTTAAGTCTATTTATAATGTATAACTGTTTTGCGTAGCAAATGGTAACACTATTGTGCTAAAGAGTTTAAAAGCATTGTTAGTAGCACAACTGGTAGCATACTTGCTTTTAATGCAGAAGGCTGTGAGATCCACTACCACAGCATGTAGATTGGTTGCTGATACTGTGTTATACTTTAAAGGAGTGGGGTGCTCAATTCCTGAGTATGTCCTCCTATGGACAAGATGCCTAGTAAAGAAGAAACTGTTGTCAATTTGCCATCCATTCCTTATTACAATATTACCATCTTACCATTTTTTTAATCTAACATAGGTAATTTATTCTTCATGGGCAGCAGGCACTGAATGTGTAGAATGAAACACTAAAATATAAAGTTGTTTCCTAGCAATAACTCTTTCATTAGTTAGAGATCTCTTTAGTGTGAATTTATTCAGATGAACTTTACTTCTGCAGAGATTGTATGCATTGACTGATATTGGTGGACTGTAACGGCAAACGTTTGATCAGACATTTATAGTTGAAATGTTCTGAATTGGGCATTTTTGTCATTATTGGATCGTACATTTTGTTTCATTGTTTACTGCAAAATGTTCAAAACTACAAACTTAAAACAGACTCTAACAAGTACTGCTGTTTTACATAATGAGTATAATTTAATACAATCAAGAAGGTGAATCAAAAAACACATACATGTATGCATGGTCCTAAAAATGTGTGCAAGATGATTTTAATATAGCCTAAAGGTAAACTTTATCCACTAATGGCCAGACTTATTTTCTTTGAATATGGTTTTCAATGCTGTTTCAATGAATGTGAGCTTCAAGAGCAGAGAAGTTTTAATGCTGTCTGTTTTCATTGTGAGACTGTATTGCCTTGTTTAGCAAATGTCTATCAATGGTTGTGCTATAAAATTTGAAATACAAGTTTGAAATTAAATCTAAATAATCATTGTAGAAGTAAAGCAGAAAACAGTACGCACACTGAAAAGTTTGTACAGCGTTTATCTTAACTGGGAAGAAATAGTCAAGTAATGGAACACTGGAATAACTGTGGGGTGTGTGTATATGGTGGGGGACCCAATCCATTACCCGGCCTAGGGCCTCATTTAATCATGCTCAGGCTCTGCTGACTGACGCTTGTTCAGTGATAATTAATTACATTTTTAACTGTTTTGTACAATAAATTCTGCATACGTGTTATACTTAAATATGCACATGACATATCTCCTGAAGTGGTATATTTCAGTTTAACGGGTTCATACCTTGCACTTGAATGGACAGTGCATCACATGCTTATTTTATTCAATGTACCATCAGATTTAACTATTATATATACAAAATTAATTACTGTTATCTGCCTAATGAACTGCATATCAGATTATCTTACTTTGTCATAGACAGTAAACTGCATCTTAAAAAAATATAGTCATTATTTCTGCAATGCTGTGGGTAACAGTGCTACTGTAGATGGTCATGCAATGTTTTTTAAGGAATTTTAGTCTTAAAAGTGTGTAATATTTGTTTTATTTTCTGGGCAGTTATCAGCTGTAATATTGCTGAATTTCTGTTCTTTCTATTCTTGATAATGGATAGGCCATTAATGGTTTACCCCCCATGCAATTTTAATGTTGCAATCTACAGATGCTTTCCAAATATTTTTTTAATTGTAAGGACTACAATAAGTGAAATGAAGTGCATGCAAATGCAAAGTGTTTTAAAATGGCTTACATTCTGTGCTCATGTATTCTGTCCTCTTTTTTTATTTTTTTTTCTAAATATCTCATTGCATTATAAGTTAAACATTGACATCGCTGTGTAGAATGTACATAAAATGTCTGGCTTGAATCACAGTGCCATAAACATTTCCTAATGATAGATTTGGTGAAGGTACACACAAGCTTGATGATGACTTGCTGTGATGCTTTAAACTACTTGATGCAGGTGGTCCTACAGACACTGACCTCACAGTGCTGTAGGACTGGGACCTTGGATGAGAGGTTTAGCTACAAGAAGATGAACGTTGATGCAGCCTGCATGAAATCTTTTGTGCTTGTTCCTCTATTATTTCTACTACATTGTTGAGAAGCACTTGTAGTGCTATGCAGTATGCCCCTTTATGTCTAGACAGTACCCCATCCTCTTCCAACACTGACTCATATTTGAGTTTGGTATGTCCTCACTAGTATACAGATGGAGGCAGACATAGACGGTCAATGTACTGCCATATAATTGTTCACTCTGATCATAGCATTGTCCCTATTCCCTACTATATCCATGTACTGCTGGACATCCTCACGTGTACTCTGGAGGATTATAACTATTTCTAGCTAACTCTATGGCAGTGCAGTGAACCATAATGGAATAACACATTTACTGCTGGACAGCCAATACTTTACTTGTTTCCCAAGAGAGCTGTCACATATGCTTGTGACTTCCACCTTTTTTAAAGGTGTCATATTGGAACCTATTACCTAAGCAATTCTGCCATCATCTAGAAGGTGTTCCTATGAGTATGGAGACACTGGCAATGAGGTTTCTGGGTTTCCTTCCTTTACAACCTGTAGTGTAATTTCATCATGTACTTGATTTTGTGATCCAGCATCACTTAAACTTGGTAAGGGTCTGCCACTTTGCTCAGGCTGTCTCAATACAATTATGTTACTGTCATGATCATCATCATCATCATCACACATTTTGCTGCTATGTTCTAAATTTGCTGGTATAGTGGAACTGGTCATTTCTGCTGATGATGATATAACGAATTGCTCAGGTACTGGAGTACATTACTTCATGCTGTGTAATAAGGTGTGGCCGTCACTTACCATGCAGACACTGTTCAATGTCATTATGGGGAGAAATAAATGGCTCACCTGCTAATACTAATTGTCATATGTTACATATGTAATTATTCCATTTGAGCAATCCCTTCTCTGTGTAAACACTGGTAAAACCAATATTTCTAAGAAGATGTCTTTGATGCTGCAGACGTGGGTAATAGACAGTGTCCATACCACCTCTGAGTATGTCATCACCATCATCATCTGCTTCACAGTCATCACAGCATGAGTAGAGAGGAGGTGCTCCTCTTCAAGTGTTAAAGGGATAAGTGTTTGATCCTCCCCCTGCAGTAGTGCTAAGGACGATTGCATTCTGCCACGCATTTGTTCTTGCATGTCCTGCTGTGATACCGGCCCTCTTCTTAGACTGCATCAGTTTGTGATTCCTTCTGCCAACACCATTTACATCCATAACCACTTGGTTCCAGGCCTCTGCTGTCTCTGCTTCTTTTCCTTCCCTTTTTACAAAAAGGTATTTACTATGTTTCCTAAGGGCTGCATTGAGGATGTGGCTATCCCCATGGCTAAAATTGCCTTTACTGTGTCTGGTTGCCAAACTGATATACTGAAACTTTTGTCCACTTATCAGCCAAATAAGACAGCAAAAAGCATGCCTGCTTTCATCACAAAAAAATCAACAACCTGACTATAGATATATGTATAGTGACACAAGAGCCATATCCATATACACATACTGAAAGTCCAAATTCAACCAGTTAAACTATATAAAAGTTATTGGCCAGATGTAAGCAGAACTGTCTGCACAAGCAAGAACACTAGTGAAAAATCATAGTATTACAGGTTCATAGTTATGTACTAGGATAATGGGCTTGGAGCCTTTACAAGTCTAGCCCATAGAAGTACCCTGACATTGTGCCACCTGACCTTAGTTCCCAGTGCCTCTGTTAAGTAAAGCCACTGGAGTGATCCCTGGGATGAATTTTCTATTTCCCATCCACTCATCAAGATTTCTCTTGAAGAGGGCCAGTGAGGTGCTCTGCTTGACATGTATGGGAAGTCTGTTCCATAGCATGGGCAGTCTCTTGGTTATGAACCTGTCTCTCCAGCATGTTCTGTTGATTGTGGCAATGAGATTGAGATCTCTTGAGCATGTGGTGTGAAGGGATTTCTTCAGATGTAGCATTTCTAACAGAGCTGGGTCAAACATCGATTTGTAAGTCAAGCAGAGATTGCCTCTAACTAGGCAATATCAGACAGAATAGTTAGAGTTGTTTTAGTCTGTCTATATAGGACAAATGTTTAAGGCCTAGTATTCTCTTTATGAGTTACTTTTGTGGCTGCTCCACTTGTTGCAGGTGTTTGGTGAGGTGCATGCCAAATGAGCCATTGTACTCAATGACTGGCCTAATGAGGGAAGAGTAGAGGGAGACAATGACCTTTTTCTTCCTGGATACAAAACCCTTAATAATGAGATGTGACACACAAAGGACTTTCTGACCACAGTGGCAATGTGGTGGTCAAAAGAGAGGTTGCTGTCAACCTGTGTTCCCAGATCTCTTACAATGCCTTCTGTTTTCAGTGGACTATCGTCGATGAGGTAATTCATGGGAAGCAGGTTTTTCCCAAAGAGGATGATGACACACTTTTTGGCATTGAGCTTAAGGCCGTGGTTCTGACATCAGTCGGTCTCAGTGAGGCCTTTCTGTAGGATGTCAACATCACTTGCAGAGTTATTAATTGCTCCCTGCTTGCAATCATCTGTGAACTTTGTCAGCCAGAGTCCCCTTGTGTTGGACTGGACTTCAGAGAAGTAGATAGCAAACAGGAGAGGACCTAGAACCAAACCCTGTGGGACTCCACTTGTGACTGGTCGGCAGTCTGACTTGGAGTCAGCTAACTTCACACTGTAGGTTTTACCTGTGAGCCAGTTTGCAGCCCACCTAGTGATATAGGGATTGTTGCCTAGCTTAGTGAGTTTTTTTATGAGTCCTGAGTAGGGAATGGTATCAAAGGCCTTGAACAGATCAAGGTAGGCTGTATGAATAACTTTGCCTTCATCCACAGATCTGGTGACTGACTCAAAGAAGTTGACAAAGTTGAGCAGGCATGATCTACCCTTCACAAAACCAAACTGTGTGGGATCCAGACTTTGAAATTCCCTATATCCTTGTTTATTAGGTCCATGATGGTGTGTTCCATAGCTTGGCATATCAGACTCATTAGGCTAATAGGACAATAGCTCCCAGGGTCTGTAGTCACTCCTCCTTTTTGGAGAGGCATGACTGTAGCAGTGCGCCATTCGGTAAGGACAAAGCCTGAGGTGAGGCTGTGATTGAACAGGGCACATAGGTGAGGTGCCAGTTCACTCTGTAGTTCATTGTTTATTTTGTTATCTGTGTAACAATTATCTGTAAAGACTTCAGAGCAATATGTCACAGTGTAAGACCTCTGATGTACTCACAATAAAATAAATTAAATCTCACACATCCAAACACTTCTAGGAAAGTCTGACATAGATTTCCAGCTGTGTCCATTCCTCAAAATAATACAGTAATGCTGACACCAATCAGAGTATCTTCATGCCCTTTTATGGGGTGTCCATTTATGAAAATTAAACATTAAAACAAATAGTAGCAAATGAGCTAAGCAGCCAGGCTTTCAGAGTTGCCCTGGGAAGTTATCAAGGCAAGTATAAGCACTCACAAATCACTAAAGAAAACAATGATTGACCAGCCACAATGTAAGTTAATAAAAATATTTAATATTGAGCAAAATGATTAAAAATATAAAACAGTAATTCCCAGCAAACAAACAGAGCTCAATCACCGAGAAAATAAAATCAATAAAATCCAACACTTAGAAAAACTCTAACTGATCTAACTGACTAGTTATAATTTTGCTATCTGACTAAAGAACAATGTCCCTGATCTAAACTAAATTACTACAACAGAGCAAATCTAGCTTACAGTTCTTGCAGTCCTTTTGGGTATTCACTGCACAGTACATCTCACAACTGGCTGTAAACTGACAACAGCTGACAACTGTGACAGACAACTGCAAATCATTTTCATTTCATAATTTGAAAATCAACCAACAGCTGTTTTCTAAAAGTTCTACATGTCGAGTGATCCATCATCGAATGTGCCTAGGATTTTTAGGCAAGACTTTCTGGATAAAAACCAGACAACTATGGAACAGTTTACTACTGCGGTGAGTGAAGGAGATAATGTTCGTAATATACAGGAACAACAGATTACATTCTGGCAGAAATTTCTACAAAAGGAAGAGCTAAGACGAACTGGTAATCCCTTTTCAAATGTTGGTCAGAGCACAAATAATTTTTTACCTGCCGAAATGAGAGAGACATTCAACAAATTAGACAAATTAATGTCTAAAGAGTTAGCGGTACATTTAAATTGCTTAAGCCTACAAAGATACATTGAATTAGACATTACACCTAGAGGCTTGCGAGCCCTTAAGAATCCAACAACTCCCTTTGACTTAGTAGATGAAGTTGATAAAGCCTTTCAAAAAAGATGGGTAGAAGCTGCCCACCGCTGTTCCATCGAGTGGGTAACTATTTTAGTAGAACGTGACAAGGTTAAACAAGAAAGGCTTAAAACTGAAATCACTAATGTCTGTAAGACTCTATCAGATATGGCTGGTTTGTCACATATGGAACTTTGTTTAAAAGACATACAAAACAAACTAATAGACATGGAGAAAGAGTTGCTGAATGTTAAAAAGTATAAACTCAGTTGTGACATCAAAGACTATGCAGGAGGCTCGGCTTTCTGTCGCCCAATCAACAACAAGAAGCGACATCGTAACGTCAGGTTTGCAGATGAAGAAAGGCGTACAGAATATGGCGGGCGTAATACTCTGTCTGATGTTTCTACAGACTGGGATAGTGAAGCCGGAGAAGGTAACAATGACTATCCTGTGTTACCGCCGGCGCAAAATCCACAACAGCTTCAAAATTCCTTTCGGAGGAACAAGCGGTCAGAGTATGGCAATAGAGAGGAATTTAGAGGAAGTACTTCTAATGCCGAGAATGGACAGAGACAATATTCAGAGACCTCAGGAGCTGCACAGAGGTACAAACGTTTTAGAAGGAATTAATTCCTTAGAAAATGATTTAAAAAATTGTAATAATGATGTTCATAGTTATGTTATTAACTTAAGTGGAAATTCGTTTAATGAAGCTACTATTTCTGCCCTTAACCATGGTCTAAAATATGTACCTACGGTATTGCCTAGGTTACATTTTTTAAAGAGTGATATTTTTCGCTTTGTACGCAAATTGAATTTAATGTGTTTTTTTAGAAATAGCAAGGATGATTTTTTGAATGTATCAATTGAGGAAGATCCAAGTACTGGTGAGGATTCTGAAGACAGTTTTTATTCTTGTATGTCTGATAATGACAATTGTATAGAAAATAATGCGTACTGTCGATTAGACACAAGTAAGGTTAAGGTAAAAAGTACTTTTATGCCTTCTTTCCAGCATGAAGGTATTAAAAATTTCTCAGCTATGATTGATTTTGCAGCTGAAACTATTTATAGTGAGTTTAATACTAAACAAAATAATATTAAATATAACATGGCTAAGAATCAATGGCAAGCAATTAAAGAACTAGCAGCCAATAAGCAAATAATAGTGAAACCAGCTGACAAAGGGAATAAAGTTGTGTTGATGCATCACACACAATATGCTAGAATGTGTTGGGAACATTTAAATGATGTAACAACATATGAGAAATGTGAGATGACACAATATGAAGAAGCTGTTAAAAAATTTGAAGATTTATGTTATAAAGGATATAGATTAGGGTATTTTGTTAAGGATGACATAATTAAGAAATTTTCAACAAAAGGATGTGAGGTAGCAAAATTTTACTGCCTTCCAAAAATACATAAAAATTTGTGTCAACCTCCTGGTCGCCCGATTGTGTCAGCATGTAACTATTTTACACGCAATATGGGTTTATTTTTGCATAGCTTTCTATATCCTTTTGTGATAAAACAGCCTTCATATATAAAAGATAGTTTTGATTTTTTAGCAAAAATATTACCTATAACATGGACCATGGATATGTATTGGTTTACAGCAGACGTTAAGAGTTTATATACGAGTATAGAACATAGACATGGATTGAGAGCTGTTGGGAAGCTGTTAGGAGATAGTCCTTTGTCATCATATATTACAGATCTTATAGGATTTTGTTTAAAGAATAATTACTTTAGTTTTGATGGACAGTTATTCCATCAACTAAAGGGTACAGTGATGGGGGCGGGTTTTGCGCCTATGTATGCAAATGTTTTGATGAATCTTTTTGAGGTAGAATTTTTATATAGGACAGAGTTCTTTATAAAGAATGTTGTTAGTTATCATCGTTATATAGACAATTTAATTTTTATTTGTAAGGGTGGAGAACAAGAAATTCATAAATTTAAGAATGATATACAAAAAATGAATTTGGTTTAAAATTTGACGGTTTCCAAGTTGGTAATAAAGTGAATTTTTTGGACATAACCTTAGAGGGTGGTCCAAATGGAAATATTGTGACTAAAATTTTTCGGAAATTTGAAAATGAACTACATTTATTAGATGGAAGAAGTTGTCATCCACCACATCTTATAAGTGCATTACCATATGGTGAATTTATGAGAATTAAGAGGTTGTATAATTATAATGATGAAATTAATAATGAATTAGAAAAAATGGCATGCTTATATACAGAAAGAGGTTATGATGCCCAAGAGATAAAGTTACTATTAAAGAGAATGAAAGAAATTAATCAAGAAGGAAATAAGGTGCAAAAGAGGTATAATAACAAAACATTTGTATATGCACGTAAGGATGAATTAACAAAAATATATATGGTTATGACCTATGATTTATTGTCATTAGAAATTAGTAATATGATGAAATATTATTGGAATTCATTATTTAAATATAAGAATTTAGCATCAATTTTTCCAAAAAATGTAACTTTCTCTTACAAGAGAGGGAGAAATCTAAAAGATATGTTAGTTCATGCAAATTTTTTTACTCCAGATATGCATTTGAATGCGCACATTGATGTTAATTTATGTGGTACATATCCATGTAGTAAATGTATTTCTTGTAAATATATTTGTAGAACATTTGATTATATTAATAATAAGAAATTTTATCCTATGGGACAATTTTCATGTAATACTGAAAGAATTGTATATGCATTAAAATGCCCTTGTAATATGTTTTATGTAGGGGAAAGTAAAAGGGCTTTTAAAATACGTCTTCAGGAACATTTAAGAGACATAAAACACAAAAAAATGGAAAGTCCTATTGCTGTACATTTTAAAGAGTTCCATAACAGTGATCCTGAAGGTCTGTTAGCCACAATTTTAGAAAGTTTAAGCATGAATATAAGTGAAGAAAAAATAAAATATATACTATTGTATAAGGAGACCGTTTTTATATTGAAGTATGATATTATGACACCTAGAGGTATGAATTTGGAATGCAACTGGAACGTTTTTTTATAATTAATTGTATAATTATATTATTGTTAATTATATAATTTAATTGTTTTATTGATAAATGTATAAAAAGATGTTTGAAAGTTAATTGATGATATTCCCCTGGAAGGCGAAGGCCGAGGCGCTAGGGATTTGTGTGCAATAAACCATTGGTATTGGATCCGTTGTCGTTGCTTTACAGTTCTTGCAGTCCTTTTGGGTATTCACTGCACAGTACATCTCACAACTGGCTGTAAACTGACAACAGCTGACAACTGTGACAGACAACTGCAAATCATTTTCATTTCATAATTTGAAAATCAACCAACAGCTGTTTTCTAAAAGTTCCTTCCTGTCTTTCAGCTTCTGACAGTAACACATAGCAACTGTCAAGATTTTGATGACATCATCTACAGATCAGGTAAAATGGAGACAATTTGCCTTTAGAATCATTCTTCACAAACATGAACAGTTAGAAATGTAAAATGACACTGTTCAAGTCTTTAAAACATTCTGTACAAACTCATTATAAATCACATGTAAGAAACTAGTTACAGTATCACAGCTAGTCATGCTGGCATATAATACACAAGGTAATCTGAAATTATGTACAAAAACTCAGCCAGACATGCTAACACAAATAACAGTGTCTAATTTCTTCACAATAGGAAGAAATGAGCATGAGGAGACACAATGAAAAAGGAAACATAGCAGAATACATTAGAAAGGTTATGCTGATGAGAGGGTGGCATGAGCGGGCAGTAGGTATGCGGGTATAAGAGAGAGGATAAGGGAAGGAAGTGGTGAAGATGAGTGGTGATCAACAGTTCCCAGTCCACAAGGCCTCAAACATTTCCATGCCAGCTGGTGTTGCAGTGGAGAACCCTAATGTTGAAGGGCCTAGGGCCTGCGGTAGTAATATGGTCAGTGCCAGCTGGGGTAGTGAGTCTTCAACCCACAGAAGAGAAGTCCTGATTGGTTGCAGCTGCCTGTCAATACTGAGTTCTACCACATCCTCATCTAAATCCCAAAGTGGATACCAGAAAGCCTAGCCCTCTAGTATGATGTTTGTAGATTGGGTACTTTCTGGAACAGTGTGTTTATTCATAGTAAGAAGAACTCTATAGCTATTAGAATGGATAGAACTACTGAGGTCTTATCTGTGCCATTCTTACAAATTACACAATTGTTTCTTTACTTGTGGTGCCCCAGTATTTGACAGTATAAGACAAATAGACATCAGAGTTCTCTAAGCAAGGAGTAAAAATGGCTTGCAAGACTCAACTAATTAACTCCCCTTTGATTGTCACTATTATTCTGTGGTGATGCAATGCACAATCAGGAAAAAACATCAAGGAAGTGGATTAATAAAGAGAGAAGGAATTTAAAGAATATGGCCACAAAATGCAGAAGCCATATTGGAAAGTATAGAAAACTACAAAACAACCACATGCTAACAGCCGATTCATAAATTACATGGTGAGGTGAATTTAAGTCTAAAGAAGAAAGGTTAACAGTGGCATTTCACAAATCTATAGAAAAATAGGTGATGTATGCAAAATTTGACTCTTTCTAGCACAGAAATAAAATTAGTTATATAAATTGTTGCTGACTATGATATGCTAATAACTGAAGGATTGTCTAAAGAAAATCACAACAATGTGCCAAAGTTGTTCCATTGAATATTTTGTAAATATTTTGTAAACGTTTTTGCACACAGGTAACAGAAAGGTCTAAAAATGTAAACCACAAAGGATTTTTGGAAATGGGCAAGCAATAATTATGTAGGCTTATCCAATTTTGAAAGTTAGGAAAGCAAAAGCACATAGATAAAATGCCACAGCTGAAGCAAAAAAGGGGCAGAAGTAGCCTTGGTTCTCAAAACTGCTACACCCATGACTTCAGTATCTTACATAAAGAAAGAGATAAAGTTACAAAATATGAAGACATGCCTGCTGAAACAGAACCGTGCGGAATGAGTAAACTCATAAATTTCCATTAGCAGTAGGAGTAACTGA
Organism: Protopterus annectens; assembly: GCF_019279795.1. Lineage (NCBI taxonomy): Eukaryota > Metazoa > Chordata > Ceratodontiformes > Protopteridae > Protopterus > Protopterus annectens. The sequence continues at coordinate 539,358,307 of NC_056743.1, forward strand.
GCTACTTAAAAGGATATCTCATATGAGATACAGACACACGGAGTTCTGTGTACAGTTCTGCTTGTGAGAAAAGCATCCGTGGCAAATATCAAAAACTGAACCAAAACTGAGTTTGTGAACTGTAGCTATGTCTCAAAATAGGGATGAGGTTCACTCTTATTGTAGTACTAAATGTCTAAACACATTCAATAAAGTTTTTATCCATGGCTACGACCGAATCCTCCCAAAAAACAGATTTTCCTTCTGTATTTGTTACAGCTACTACTTCCCTGGCTTGATAATACTTATTAACTAAATTTAGAGACCCCATCCATTCCAGCACTAAACAAAAGTCTGCTCTCTTTAACTCAATAGTTTCTCTCTATACTACTCTACTGACCACATACTGCTCATAGCGTTACTAATATGACAAACACGGATTATTTTCTGAACACAGCTCTTTGCATCCCCACAGTTACTGATGTCTTAAACATGATCCATTCAAACTGCATGTCCTACATACCCTGAAGCATATGAATATAGCTCTTTTGAAGGTGTGACTATGAAAGGACATGCTCAGTATACATACATGGTTCCAATGTCTGTGAAGTCATCCCCACAGCTATCTTTGCCAAACCATGTTTGTGTGTTGACCAGGACATGAACTATCGGTTATCTTTTCCCAAGTGTCCAAAACATATTGCAAAATGTCTAAAAATACCACTATTAAGTTGAGCATTTACCTTCTTCTAAGGTTGTCCGATATACCAATTTATGTTTTTAGATTGATTGCTGCATGGATAATTCATGACTAGCTCAAAAATTAAAAAAAAAAAAAAAACATGCGTCATTTTTGCTTCTACGAGTCGAGCTTTTCCTAATAGTCTCGACCTTCTGCGTATCATCATTTTCCCTGCTTGAACACTGAATTTTGCCAGATGAACAGTATTATTATTAGCTGACATCCCATAAATTACTGACATCAAGTTTCTAAGAATTTCACATATTCCAAGGAGCAAAACAAAAGTAAAGATTTCTTTAATACAAATCAAGGTCATATTAATATGAGCCCCTCATCTTCTGGCTTGTAACTGTTATATGAAATTGTGTGAGCAAGATTGTGCCTTGACATTTTTGCAACAGACTTACATATCCTGAGTTTTTGTTTCTTAATTCACTATATTGTTCTCTGCGCTATGCCTTGTATATATCTGCTAACTGTGTTATGGCACTGATATGTCCTTTTAGTAAATAATCTTAATGTTTTTCAGACTATGTCACACAAACAAAATGAAATGTGGTGTCTATGGAGAAAATACTAATTAGACATTTATTGTATATTCATGATAACATATACAGATACTCATATTCAATGACCTTACAGTGGTATTTGTTAAATTAGGCTTCTCAGATTTCTCATGTCAGGATCTTTCAAGGCAGATGATTTCTGCTTAACTTAATGATATAATATAATGTAATGTAAGGAAATAATATATTGTACTGCTACACGTAGGTAACAAATTCTAGTCATTGACCATTTCGAAAAGTTAAAGCTATTGTAAGTTTTCTGTTAACACTACACACGTAAAGAGATGTGAATGCAGTTCTCTTGACACAAGCTTTTAGTCTTTTAAAGCGTTTTTGCCATAATTGGAGATTCCAAATACTGCTTCACCATAATACAAGACTATCTGAGCTTCTCATGGATTTTGTCAAACAGGATTGGTTTCAAGTGATATGAACTGCAAAACATTATTGCAACAGGAAAGAGATTCTAAAGCATGATTACTAGCTTGAAAATTTGCCTGGCAAACATCGTTGTCAACACATAAAGATAATCAGTCTCAATGATATTCTGTGAAGTAATCAGAATTACTGAGGTCTTTAAATATTGAGTGATGCTAGTATAAAGTATAGAGTTTCAGTTGTTCTGCTTGTGAAGTACCTGTAGGAACAAAATCTTAACATTTTACTTTTTAATTAAGTAAGTATTTATTGATTTTAATGGTGGGATGTCAAATTTTCTTTTGAAAAAAAATGCACATCTCATTAACATTGGGATGATTCCCTTAACCTTGTAGCTACTGACTAGAAGCATTCACTGAAGCTTTAAAGCAGACAAAGAAACTATCATCTTTTAGCAGAGTAGTCTTCTTAGGATCACCAGACGTAGATGCTATCTACTTGGATGTTTATGATTTTCACATTTTTATCATGTCAAAATTAAGTATAAAGGAAGAGAGAAGTACTAATTACATTTCAGCAATTGAAATGTGTACTCCTCCATTGCAATCTTCAGAGAATCTGAACTTCTGCAAAGAAGCCGACACATGGTCTTCATCATGAAAGTGGAAATGAACAGATGGTTATATTCCTAATTTGTATAAACTCATATGCATAATAAAACTTGCATATGTATTGCAGGATCACTATTTATTATTGGTACCACAACATCCAACTTTATTCAACCAAGCAAGAACTTCCTCTTGAAGCATAGTTGACTTCCTTTGCATCCTATTCAGTGAGTGCAGTTGAACAGACATGAAACAGATAAAGGCAATTAACAATATATATTTCTTTAATTTTATTTTTATTTTACCTAATTGTTGTTTTTTAATGTTTTAAGAATTTAAATGTTTCACTGTGAGGGGAACAAATTGTTTCAAGATGAGAGGAAAAATGTATGTAGAAAATATTTTTTAATAAAGACTGCTTTTTATTCAGTCGCTCTAAAGAGTAAAAGATAAAGAAGAAGAGTGAAAACTTTGCAAAAGAAACACAGACAAGCGGATTTCAGAAAAGTATTTGAGGTTGGTTTTGCTGATTCTGGTAATGAGGTACCAGAAGAAGTAGTAGGATTCACCAAAACCAACCTTAAATACTTATTCCTGAAATCAGCCTGTCTGCGTTTCTTTTGCAAAGTTTTCACTCTTCTTTCTTGTTTTTTTTTTTACTTATTAGAGCAACTGAATAAAAAGCATTCTTTATTTTAAAAAAATGTTTTTACTTATATTTTCTACTTAAAAAATAAAACTAGGTGGAAAATCACAGTCTATATTATATAAATGAACACTTAAAATGTGGAGGTTGTACCCTCCACACCATCCCTACTTAAATATTCCAACTTCAGGATTGCACCACAGTGGAGGACTGTCATAACTTTACACAGTGTAAACGTGGAGACTGGACCACAGTGGAGGACTGTAAGAATGGCTAGACAGGATGAACGTTCTGATGTCAGCCTTCCTGATGGCTGGCCAGCTATAAATTTTTGAATCTCCTTGTTTTGACATTTAGAGGTTTCACTTAGATGAGCATTCACTCAAAAGCTGTCGAGCATATCATACTGGACATTTTAAACATTCGTTCATCTAATAGAGACCAGAAAATCACCAATGCAGTCAACACCTACATTCAGTGGGAACTAATCATAATGCAACAGACAGTACTTCAGCACCCTGGACAGCTCTGTGCATCGACAAACATGACAGAACCACAGAGAAACAGGGCCAAATCATTATGCAATACATGGTGCTTCAGTACCCTGGATAGCTTAGTGCATCGAGGAGTGTGACAGAACCACAGGGGGTCACAGCCACAACGCCAATTACAGTAAAAAGCATTATAATAATAATAATAATAATAATAATAATACTAATAATAATAATACCATTCTTCTCATTAAACAGATATCAAAACTGCAGAAAGACTCATTTAAAAGAACGATGCAAATCATGTACTAATGTCCTTAAACGTCACCTAATCTTGTGGTAGAGGTGATTGTTCCTGCTTCTTTCCTAAAACTTGCGTAATATTATATATACGATATGATATGATATGATATTAGATAACATAACTTATGCATCTTACCACATCCACAGAAATGAGAACTAAAATTTCATCAGTTTCTATGCCATATCCAATGCAGCACGTCTTGGTTTGGATTGCCGATATGTGGTTCTAGTGACTGGACACTTGCTTTCTAGGTACATTTATAACACATTAATAACCCTACTCTGTAAATGCTTTGTGTGTGTGTGTGTGTGTGTGTGTGTGTGTGTGTGTGTGTGTGTGTGTGTGTGTGTGTGTGTGTATATGTGGGAGGTAGTTTACATACATTAATAACCCTTCTCTTTAACAGTATTTTTATAATACCTACAGATTCATATATAAGTTCCCATTCATTTGGACAAAATATGTTTGTTCGCCAAACAAATGGGGCATGATTTAATATAGGTAACATGGATAGCAGAGCAGTGGAAATGTCAGTGGTGTAAACTGTCAAAGTAGGTAAGTGGGGTTGGAGGGGTGATAGCATTTGTGTGTGTGTATGCGAGGTAGGGTTACAGCTGGGTATGAGTTAATGATAGGTGTTGCATGTTTGTGTATGAGTTTGTGTACTTAAGCATAGAGCATATGATTACTTTAGGGGAAAGAGGTAGTGTCATTTGGGTATCTGTGAATGTTTGTGTGCCTGAGTGTGTGTTGTGTAGTGGTAATGTTATGGGAAGCTTTGTAAGACAGCAAGGTGGAAAGTTAGGGTTGAAGGAAGGGGCAGCATTAGGTTTAGGATTAGCACCCATTACTAAGCTGATGCAGGGGTTGCAGCCTTCTTTAGTAAAGAGTGCTAACCCTAACACTGTCCTTTACCTGAACCTTAATCCTACACCTTACCTTGTAAAAACCTTCCCATAACACTGCCATTTTTCATACAAATTTGAGGCTAGTGTTATGGTGGGTTAGTGTTAATATCAGGAGAGAAAATAATTTTCCTTTCTCAGTATTACCGCAGTCAGTGTTTTTTGCTTTCAGTATTATGTATGTTCAAGCCTTTTTTTGACAGTGTATTTAATTTGACATTAAAGGACTTTGATCATACACAATAAAACCATATGTATATATATTCCAACAACACCAATAGGTGCACAACCAGACAAGTGCACAGAAAGAAATATAAAAGCCGCAGAGTTTGGTACAGCCAGAATACCACTTTGAATTGTAGAGTTTGTTACTGTCAGGCCATTATTTTGGATTATTGCAGAGCTTGTTACAGCCAAACTGCTAGGCCTGCAGAGCTTGTTACAGCCAAACTGCTAGGCCTGCAGAGTTTGTTACAGCCAGACTATCAGATCAGGCCTGCCACATTTCTTACAGCCTGCTGAATTTGCTATGGAATAAAAGCCACTATTTGGGATTATCTGAGCTTCACTCCATCTTTATTTACTGTGGATATAATTCTGTGGAGCCTGTTTATATCATGAAAATGGTGAAAATTGTGAGTGCTGGATTTGTTTGTGACATATATGTGTGTGTGTGTGCTGCCTTATTTGTCGATTTTAATGTGTCATGAAACATGTCAGAACATGACACATAGAATGGCATCATCCCATTCAGAGCTTACATTTATTTAAAATTCTATTCAAATTGCACTCTGCCTTGTTTTATTAAGAGATTCCTTTTGTAAATATTGCATTTGATTCTACCTCGAAGCCTGATCAATTTCTTCATTAGTCTGTGGTACAGGAAGATATGACAAGACAATATCTACCAAAATTAAGTGTGTTAATCCTTATGTTTATTCATGTTTAATCATCATACAAATGGCAGATGAATTTACTGACATAGTCATTTGCCATCTTATACTAAAAACAGAAACTTTTCCAAGATTAGCATGAAGTACAATTTTTTTTTATATTAAATAAATAGATTAATAAAGCAGTGGTGCTGATGAAAAAAGATGGTTTGTATAATATTTGCTTAAACGTATTAAAATGTAAGAAATTATTTTAGAATGTCATCTTAATGTACAGACATTAGCTATAAGTTTGCCTATTTAGAGAAAATGTCTTGCCAAAAGAAATGATAATCTTGGCTTTTTGTAGCACAAAATGTAAACTGTATTTAATAGAATCTGAAGTCTTCTTAAATATATTTCAGACACATTATAATTTGATCCAGATGTTAAAGTCTATATTTAGGATTTTTTTAATTCGGCTTTTAATGGGGTTCTTCTTCCCGTAGATTTTAATTACCTTATTATGTTCAACTCCAAAGGAAAAGAGTATGACCATCATCCAACGTTAAATTAATTGAGGCCTAGTAATGTCACCATAAACCATAGGCTGGTGGGAAGAAACAAGGAGTCGCATTAATCCCAAACATTTAAGTGTGCCAGTAAAGCTATTCCATAAAAAAAAAAATGAACCTGGGATTCATTAACTCCTACACTAAGTACACACCATTCTGAGTGAACAGACAACACATGCATAACGCACACCTTCTTCCTCCTAATCTTAGTTTTCCTACTGATTTTCTTGCAGCTTTAAATACTGGGTGGATTCTTAAGGTTACCACAAAGTGGAGACTACAGATATGCTTAATATAATCTTTCTGAGTAACTAGAAAGCACAAAAATGCGGCAGGGATGGTCTTGGATACGGATCGTGTACACTTAGTGCAAGTGTTACTGGTTCTGGCCCGAAATATTTTTCATTATTCTAAATAATCTTCCTTTTTGTTTAATAAAATAAAAAGTTACATGGAACCAGTTGTACATTTGGTGGGTAATGATTTAGAGATGGTGTGTGTGTGTGTGTGGGGACATATAACCTTTGTGAGTTTCTGAAAGTCCATGGTGATGGAGCTGTACATTAAGTAGTCCTGGATTGTTTTGACAATCACATTATGAAGTTAAATTAATTTTAAGCATCTTTAATGTCACTCTTGAAAAACTGCAGTCACCATTTGAGAAAAGTGTAATCACACAGTGGCACACAGTTGCTTCTCTCCCCACTTCTTCTATTTGCATAAATACTGTTTGAAGGCTGTTTTCTGATGCAAATATGCTTCATTTCCATAGTAAAATAGTGAAAACAGCATATGTACATTAAAGGCATTAATCAAATACAATCTTAATTTTAACATTTTCTTATGATGTATATCTGTTTATACGGTTTGGCATGACCAGCTGAAGTCACCTTTGTGGTATTACACTCATCAAACCTACAGTTTTGTCTGACAGAGTTAAGAATTAAGGAAAGAATAAGCGATGTCATCATACAGGTGGGACAAATAAGATCCAATCCAAATAGCTGTGGGTACATCTGCAGACTGAAGAGAATTACACCTTAAGAAACCAGTACCTGGCCCACCTTCCATCACATATGTAAATCCCACTGCAATCCCATTTTTCTCCATTAGGGACACTACAACAGTTGGAATAGCATATGTAGACAGTTTACAAAGATCTTCAGCCACTCCCTCCCTCCCTCCTTTAAGATTAACCTTCTGGCATCCAGATGGCACACTGCAGCTATGTTGCTAGCCTAACAAGTGGTTACCATGTACTTATGTCAGCATAATGACACATTATTTCATTAACTAGCACCATCAGAAAAGTTTTACTAGCAGCTGGAGCATGGTTTCATGCAGTCTGTTTTAACTGCTCGTACCTACATCACAAATCATGCTGTTTGCTGCCACACCCTTAAAGGAATAGTTGCATCGATTGTCTTTTCTCATTTGAGCCTATATCACTCAAAGAGCAGATAACACTCAACTTTTCTTTCACTTTAATTATGGAAAGTGAATTTCTAGAAGTGTCACAATTAAGCACTTTAAATGTGTAAAAATAGTTTCAAGTAAAGTATGACTGCAATTTGCTTTACTTGTTCAGATGAAAAGATTTGTTTCACACATTTATATATTCTTTAACTCTGAGCTTCAGGTTACTGGTATCCATTCTGCTCAGTTAAGAATGTAACATGCCATTAATGGACTTCTGTTATGTGTTAATGATGTATACACAGGCAAGTGTCAATGAGTCTGCTACAACATACAGAACAAAGCAAATTGTAGCAGAATCTAAGGTAAGATTGCAACACAGTTACAATTTGAATACATCTATACCTGCAAAGAGTGTCAAGTGGGAATGGCCTTACCATAAACTTCAAACTCTGTACTAGTCTGGATTTTGGTGATTGTATTCAATAAGAATTTAAGCAAGCAATGCAGCCTAACAAATTATTAATCTTCATAATGCAGTGGAAATTGATGACTGAGATTCTGATGGAAAACCAAGTAACTCCATCTGTTGAGAAATGTACTCAGATGGTTCTAATACCTTATGTATTGTCACAGTCAAATATATGCAGAACACTAAAAAAATATGCAGTTATCACACTTAAAAGTATCTTAAGTTACTGCTTTATCAGCAAGCTAACTTATACCTTAGCATTTATTAATACATAATTTAACTTTGCTTGAAAAATATTAGGGAAACAAACATTCTTACAGGCCTGATTTTATCCTCTAATGCCCCATTCGACTGCCTGCTATTTGGCCATATATAAACAAAGTAAATACTTTACCCCTTTAAGGTAGAATATCGCTGTCACATGCAGATTTTTACTTCACTGATTAATACATAATCAGCATTGTAAGACTTCAGTGGTATATATAATAAATGTAGTAACTATCTATCTGCCTTCTATCAGCCAGGAACCAGAAATATAAGAGAGAGAACAATCCTGCTGGGCACGTACGAGGAACCAGATTACTACAGACATCAACATTTATTATCTTGAAATTTAAAAGTAGTTAAGTGTATCTTATGACTATATCTGTGCCAAATGGTTATTTTGCAGATGAAAATCTTAAACAATAGCATAGTGTGAAATAAATACTTCTAAAGACCACTGAAGGGTACATACAGTACAAGGCAATAGAAAAATCAATTGCTTGCAGCTGTGCTTGTAGATGCAGCTAACCGACTTGGTGTTGCTATAATTTAGATGCTACTTACAAAAGCTGGCAGTAAAATGCATGACATTGCATGAGTATACATGTCTCTTTTTCTAGCAGTGCAATGGCTACATAGTTTGATTTACTCTGGATAAAAGAAGTATAGGCATGGAAGGTAGGAAAGGAATTCAGAAAAAGGTTCTAAAAAACATAAAAGCTGATTTGTCTTACTCTGACAGAACACTCAGAGTAGAGCTATCACTTTTTCAAATGCCCAAAGTGAGGCATTTCTTGTAGAAACATGAGATTTTGCAGTGCAAACCATACCCATTCTAGTGTAAAGGACATAACTTTAAATTTTTGTCAAATTAAAAGCTTATTCTTGCTGCATTTAAGCTGCTAATTCTATTTCATATAACATTTAGGTGTTTCAGATGCAAAATAATTGTTCATAGATTAGTACTAAGCTAACTGCCCTTGCGAGCCATTTTAAGCCTAGCCAGTTATCCCTTTTGAGATTCAAACCCTGCACCTTGTGCTTGCAAGGCAAACACCTTAACCATTAGACCACACTCCCAACCACACATTGTTTTATGCAAACATAGGAAATGTTTTTGTCCTAAAATCTCAGGACATTTTTTATATTTTATTTGTATTTATTTAATCAATTAATTTATTTATTTTAGTTTGTTTTTTTTCCCCACAGGACACAGCTGCTAAAATAGGGACTGTCCTGTGCAAGGAGAGACAGGGTAACCCTATGTATCAACCTAGTATGGTTAATTCGGGTTACATCATGCTCTAATTTAGGAGTTGCTGATTGAAGGCTTAGTGTATGCTATTCTAAAAGTTTATTAACTCTGGTTTAAGCACTTGAGCTTCGGGCCAGTTATTTTACATTAAGAAGGTATGATCTGCACTCTTGTGGGAGGCGAGGGTAGAGTCTGCCCTTCTGAGATGGGAGTTTCTGGTTAAAGGCTTATTGTGCCTGCTTATTTGAACTGGTTCTTTCCGGAATTGGTACGCCTTGTTTGCTGTAGCATAGACTAAATTCAGACCTGCAGAATCTAGCTTTGTTTGTATAACTTGAGCAGTAATTCAAACCATCTTTTTTGGAGAAGGTTCCCCTGCACCCTAGTGGCAGGAGTGTGCAGTTAGAACTTTTCTGATCAAAGACTGCTGGAACGGGGCTCAGTTTTTAGCTTTTTATTGGTTAATTGGTTAATTTGTTTAAATCAGTTTGTTCATTTGCTAATGTTATATTAAAAAAAATACACTTTATGCATTGACACATAGCTAGAGCTAAACTATTCCCGGCACCATAAAGTCTGCTCTTCAAATTTTCTCTTAGAACTAGCCAGTTTTTTAGTTTTAGCACTCTAATCTGTTTCTTTGAGTTCAGCACTTGTTCAGAACTCATTGTAAGCAATAAATAAGCTACAAATTAATATAGCACTCAACTTTCCTCACTTGTCTAGAGAAAACATGTTTAGTACTTAATAAATAAGCACCTATCCAGGCATGTCTAAGGGTCAGCTCCCAGTGTTTTCTCCTGTCTACCTGATGAGTCTGGGCATCTTGGGGAAATGCAGCAATTGCCTCATGTACACAGGCAACACTCTTCTCCTACCAACACTACAACCTGTGAGAGATGCACTAATATAGCCCAACTGGAAGCAAAGCTCTCTTCACCCAAGACTGGACTAGACAGTCAAGAGGAGAAGGTAAACACTTGCACAACACCACACTGGTCATTACCAACATGGGCGACTGGTGTTCCACACCAGAGGTCAATTCCTTGTTGACCAGATCCGACCACAAGCTAATCACCCTAGATATTCACATCCCACCCCATTTAGGAAAGTAGCAGACTCCAAATCCGACTTCAGACTAGTGATAAGTGGAGTACCACAGGGTTCAGTCCTGGGTCCTCTCCTGTTTGGTATCTACTTTTCTGAAATACATGCTAATGAAGTTTGCAGATGACTGCAAACTAGATGCCATAATCGAAACTCCTAATGATGTGGACATCCTACAAAGGGCCTCATTGAGACAGATGCCTGGTGTCAAAGCCATGGGATCAAGCTCAATGCCAAAAAGTGCAATGTCATCCCCTTTGGTAAAAACTCAGTACCCATGAGCTACCACATAGAAAAATATATATCCTACTCATGCTGAAGACGTTTCAGGTCGAAGTGAAGCAGAAACAGTAAAGATCCTGGCAACTGAAGCGTAAAAGTAAATATGATTTATTTGGAAGACAAACGAAAGTGCTCATCAATGTAACTAAGCCTTTTGTTTGTTTTCTAAATAAATCACATTTACTTTTATGCTTCAGTTGCCTTTTTACACAGCCTCAGCCCTGGTGCCGCTTCAGGATTTTTACTGTATATGAGCTACCACATAGGTGGTAGTCTACTTAACACCGAAAGTGTGATAAGAGACCTTGGGACACAGGTGGACAGTAGTCTCTCCTTTGATAATCACATTGCCACAGTAGTCAGGAAATCCTTCTACGTGGCACACCTCATCACAAAAGGTTTCTCATCCTGGAAAAAAGAGGTCATTGTTCCCCTCTACTCATTATTCATTAGACCCATTATAGAGTACAACACCCCTTTTGGTATGTACCTCACAAGACATCTAAAACAATTGGAAATGCCACAGAAATACCTCCCAAAGAGGATTACCAGCCTCAAACTGATGCCCTACGCTGATTGTCTCAAAAAAACCCAGCTTTACTCCGTTGCATATCGCCTACTCAGAGGCAATCTCTGCCTAACACACAAAGCTATGTCAAACCCAGAGCTTTTAGACATGCTCCACTTAAAGAAATCCCAATCCCTCCGAGCTACATGCTCTAGGTACCTAAACCTTGTCACCACAATAAATGAAACATGCTGGAGGGATAGATTCCTGTCCCAGAGACTTCCCATACTCTGGAACAAACTACCTATCTATATCAAACAAAGCTCGATATTAACACTCTTCAAGAAAAATATTGATGATTAGATGGGAATTAAGAAATTCACCCTGGGGATCACCTCTGTGGCTCTGCTCAAAAGAGGCACATGAAAATAATTTTTTTGGGTGGCGAAAGCCAGGGTACCTTTTTTGGCTAGGCTTATATAGGCCCTAGGGCCAATAGCCTAGTACCTAGCTATGAACCTATGAACCATCTAGCACTGTATGTATACTGACACCAGTGAATACATGCAATACTGTTTTCAGACATTCTCCCATTGAAGGCAACATGGAAATCATATAACATTAACACAGTCTTCATACTAAATGTGAACTGCATGCAACAAAGGCTACCTGCATGATTGTGGAGTAACTTATTGCCACAGACATTTAATGTACTCTATTAAAAGATGAAAATGATATCTCTCCATGAGAACGTCTTTGCTAACATACTTGGATTACTGTTCTGGAACTCTACGCAGTATCATTAATAATACAGGAATATAACCAGAGAGATGCAGTGTGTGTCTGTGAGTGTGCGAGTGTGTGTGTGTGTGTGTGTGTGTGTGTGTGTGTGTGTGTGTGTGTGTGTGTGTGTGTGTGTGTGTGTGTGTGCATCCCAGTAATATATTTATAGCAAAATCAAATGGGATAAGGAAAAGCTACCAGAAGAAAGTCCACAGCTTTGCACTATAGATGCCCTGGAAAAAGAATGAATGTTCAGGCATTTATGTATTATTATTATTATTATTATTATTATTATTATTATGGCTATGCAAAGAATGACATACAGTAGGCTCCCTCTTATTTGGCCTCTCTTTAACTGGCCATCAAATTTCTGCTGTTGCAGTAGCAAAAGACAGAGAAGAACAACACTTCCACCTCCTCTGGGCTAACTAATGACAGACATTTAAGTCTGAGAATTCATATTCATTAGAAAAATGCATAACTAACACAATTCCTGTTATTCTCACTGATTTTTAACCTATAAATGCTATTTTGTATGCTTTTTTCCGAATTAACCAGCCATTTGTTTATCTAGTCTAAGGTCTGGTCCCAGCGAGACCGGATAAGAGGGAGTCTACTGTAATTTAATTGTTTATACAGAGAATCATAAGTAATAGTGGACAGTGGAAAGGTCTTCAAGACCATGTTATAATCACAGTACTCTGCGTGATAAATGGTGACATTATATCAGCTTTAGAAATGAAGGATGAAAAGCAACATAAACACTTATCAGAGTCATGAGCTAAATGTGTCCATCAAAGGAAGGAGTTTTTTGGCTCAATTTTCAGTTAGGACAAGGACAAAGATAATTTGTTCCCTAAAAAGAAACTTTGTAAGAGAAGTGCTATCTGTGTTACACCCTCCCCCCACCGAGCCTAACATTCAGTGCACCTTAGTCAAGTTGGCATCACCAAGTATTATAACGTATCTGGTGATTCAAAGTACTTTAACAGTAGAACAATCGGCATGGAGAACTTTCCCCAAAGTAATTATGAAAAAATCTGTTAACTTTTTGGCACAGCTAGAGTAATACCGAAGTTACTGTCCTAATGTAACCAAACATATTCTTAGACTTATCTATATATCCCTACTGTAATTCCAATTACAAAATAAAAAGTCATATATTTCTGCATTAAAGTTGCATGCTGCAGAGGTGCAACCCCTCACATCCCTGAACATTTTTGTAATTTACCAACTCTAAAGTCACCATTCCTAGGAGAAAGTGGAATATTCCAGGTAAGGACGACTATGGTCTTAGTATATGCAAGTCAGCATTTTCTGTCATTTCTTCTCAGCATTCTAAAACTCACACTAACAGAACATAGAATTTCAACAGTTTTTATCTATCCATCTCTCTCTATATCCATATATAGATATAAATATACAGTAGGATTTGTATGTGTGTGTGTGTGTGTGTGTGTGTGTGTGTGTGTGTGTGTGTGTGTGTGTAGATATATATATATATATATACACACACACACACACACACACCTTTTTTCAATTATCAAATGCCCACTACAGTGACTCTAATAAGACAGAGATGCTGATTCACTAAGACCCAAAAGAAACCCAATGATAATGCCGTTTTTTCTGGGTGTAAGCTCCTCCATCAAAAGCCCCCCTGCTACTTATATGTTCTAACTGTAAGATCACATAATAGCAATGAAAGTATCATTCCCCAGCCCCACTGTACAGTGATCTCAAGTAACAGGACTCTCAAGAACTACCCTGATTTGATATTATGGCATTCATAAATGCTGTCTCAGTCTTCTGAGATTAATTGTTGCGAGTGTTTGACCAACTAAATTGCACCCTATAGCTATAGCCACCCGGTGGTGTAAACCTTGGCTCTAGATGATTGCCACTGTTGAAGTGACACCCCAACCCCTGTGAAAAATGGGAAAAAGGGGTTGTGGATGGATGACTCTAGCTATAGGCAGATAGTTAGGTAAACAATGTGGCTGAAAATAGTTAAAGTCAACCTCTGTTTTGTCAGCACATTGATCAAGAGTGGTGCAAGACTGTGAAATCCTAGGGGTTGGGGAATATGCCCTTTTTCTGGGGAATTTGGGATCTCTGTGGTAGTACGTATGCATATATATATATATATATATATATATATATATATATATATATATATATATATATATATATATCTACCCCCACACACCTTGATAATATATATATATATATATATATATATATGCAAGGGGTGGGGAGCATCAGCCCCACCCCCCACAAAAAAAATATTTTATAAGTTGAATTTACCAAAGCTGTTCCTCAGAATATGTGCAAAGACATGTTGCTTTTTTATGTATTATAATGTTTACATGTTATTAGCAATGCCAACATTAGGGAATTTTGCTAATTGTAAACAGCATTATATATACATATAAAATGTATTTTTCTTTCTGTGTACCATTATCTACACTTAAGTTTACTACAGAAATCTCCCATGCAAATATTGTTGTACATTACTTTCTTTCTTTGTTTATTAAACTGAAGTTTGTTAACCAAGTCAGAAGACTGGTACAAGGCATTTTTCAGTCTCATCCTGGGCTACAAGGCAAAGCACAAAGTGTAATATAATTAAGATAGCTAAATAGAAGCAAACACATCAATATGATATTGAAAAGCTATGTACGTAAAAGACACATTTGGCAATAAAGCAAAAACTAATTAGGTCACAAGAACAGTAAGTTGGACACAATACAGACCGAGGAAATCATAAGAAACATTAGAAGACAGAGAATGTAAACAGTATAAAGCAAAAGTGAAAGTACTTAATGCTAGAAAAATTATAGCAGTTAATCTTCTCAATATATTATATAGGTGTACAAATTGTAATACAGTCTGAATGCACAATCTAAAGTGGATTAATGTACAAGTAAAGTAATTTGGTAGATCGGTAATGCAGCACAGAATAACTTTAGGTAGTAAAGTAACAATTCATTTAAGAGAGAGATGGTCTTTAACCATTGTTTTTAAACAGTCACATTTGTACTCACTCCTAAGTTCTTCAACTTTTATTTTTAAATTGATTAAGGACTAGACAGAGGCAATTTATGAAGGAAGGCTATACAATAAGGATAGAGCCATCTTTGAAGAAAGAGCTCTCTGAGATAGCTAAAGAAGATAGGAGGTCTAATTAGCTTGGTACCTGCAAGTACTGCATAAAGAGTAAAAGGACTTATGCACAGTATGTCGCTTGGTCAAAAGTGGGCAGTATCAGTTATTTAGGGAAAGCTACTTTATTCAGTAGGCAGGCCTGCCTACTGAAGACAGACAGCCATTTAGCCTTGGATACACTGTGATAAAGATGATCAGTTCAACTGGCCAAATGACAATTCTTTGAAAAAATAGCGTTACTTTTGTTTGTCGATTAATTAACATAAAACTTGTGTTACAGTTTAATACATTCCTGTAAATATTCCTTGTAAGCTTGAAATAAATATGTTAATTACCATTTCCTATGTATATGTACTTATGAATTATTTTTGCACTGTCTTGTATCAAACTCTAAACTTTTGATTGTACTTCTGCATTACACATGAATTGGATATTATAATGAACAAAAAAAAAAAAAACTACAAGAGATACTGAGCAACACTAGAATATTCACTTTGTAGTACCTTAACTCATTAATGCCCATGCGATGTGGAAAGTCATACATCTAGTAGCCTGCACTAATCTTGCATTTCAGAGCATTTACAGAAAAATAAAATTAAACATCTTAAGATAAAAAAAAACTGTTAATATTCAGTGAACAACATAAGCTATTAATACTGGACATCTGAGATAGCTGGACACTGGTCAACAGGAGGACTTCAGATCTCCAGCATGAAAACAGAAAATGAGAAACTAGAGCCAGAGATAGCATGAATTTTAGTAAAATTCAGTTATTGGCTAGTAAGTACACTGCCAGGATGTTTAGAAAGAAGAAGAAATTAAGAGAGGCTGAAAGCAAATCAACTAGAAAAGGAGAAGAGAAATTACTGACAGGAAGGAATCTTGTAGATGATCAGTAAAAATCAGCTCAGGCTTCAGCTTTGGTGCAAGACATGTCCTCCAATAATCTAGAGGTAAAAATAAGTCAAATGTGCCCAGAGCTGATTAAAACAAATTAAACTCGGAAGGGGTATATCAACTCAGATAAAAAGAGTCCCCTCCTAACTTACAAAAAAAATCCTCCATACCTTACATATCTGAAGAGCAGGTCCACAAAGCCACGTGCAAGGCAAAGAATATGGCCTCTAATGGTCCAGATGACATCTCAGGCTGTCTTCTAAACAGGCTAAAACATCTACTAGGATCACCACTGAGAACCCTTTTCAATCACTGTGTAACCACAGAGTTTGTTCCTAAAGAATGGAGAAGAGCTACAGTTATTCCCCTCCACAAAGGTGGCCTAGCAACAGACCTAGGGAATTACAGACTTAATCCTGACCAGCCTCATCTGTAAGGCCATGGAACATATCATTATGGACCTCATAAATAAAGACATAGGTGACCTAAAACCCTGGACTCTACCCTATTCGTCTTCGTAAAGGGCAGATCCTGCCTTTTAAATCTGGTGTATTTTTTTGAAAGTGTGACAAAGGCCATTAATGAGGGCAAATCTATGCACAAAGCATACCTTGACTTGGCAAAGGCTTTCAACACCATCCCACATTCAGGCAGTACTGATAAACTTAGAAAACTGAATGTAAATGTAAATGTAAAACATTTGTTGTAAGATGGATTGCCAACTTGCTTACAAGCCAGATATATACTACCAAAGTGGGTGACTCCACATCAACCAGCAGACCTGCTACCAGTGGGTTGCCACAGGGGTCAGTGCTGGGCCACCTACTGTTTGGTATATACTTCTCAGTAGTTCAGGTCAAAATAATGGGTTGTGGCTGACCAAGTTTGCAGATGACTGCAGACTAGATGAAATGACTGAATCCCCAACTGATGTCAGTATACTCCAGGATGGTCTCACACAGACCAGCAACAGTCACAGTCTCAAACTAAATGCAAAGAAATGCATCATCATTCCCTTCTGCACAAACAATGTCTCTTCACACTATCAAATCAATAACAATAACCTAAGTACCCAGGGAGTGGTAAGGGACCTGGGATCTCAGGTTGACCGTGACTTTAACATTGACCATCATATGTCTACCATTGTAAGAAAGCTTTCCACGTAGTTGACTTGATTATGATGATGACAGTATTGCCTCGAGAGAAAAATAAGTTATTACCCCCTTATACCTGGCACTTATCCTGCCCATAATTGAGTATGATATCTCATTTGGTGTGTACCACACTAAGCATCTACAGCAATTAGAGAGACCTCAGAGGTTTCTAACAAAGAAGATCAAGGGCCTTAGGCATGTGCCTTACACGGGCCGACTAATATCTCTGTCACTATACTCCATATTGTACAGACTTCTTAGGGGAGACTTATTCCTGGCCTACAGTGCAACCCAAGACCTAAACCTTATGAACTTACTGCATATTCATAAGTCAAATGGGTCTAGGGCTACCCATTTCATGAACTTAAATATGGCTTGTGACTTAAGTAGGCCATTCTGGAGGTACAGATGTAGCTCCCAGGAACTGCCACTTCTTTGGAAGAGGCTACTAATTCATGTGAAACAGAGCAGCCCTATGACTCTGATCAAGAGGAACCTGGATGCGTGCATGGGGTACTGTAAATTCTTACTGGGGATAGTGCCCACAACCTTCCTGGACATGGGCAGTCATCACTAAATGCAATCTTGGGTACTGAATAGTACCTCTATGGTATTACATGAGTTGAAATGGCAAGGCTTAAAATGACTTCTGGACTTATAGCCTAGTAATCTCCTATGATCCTAAGAGGTGTTAAACAGATAGTCAAATGAGAGGATAAAACTGCAAAATCAGTGGCTGAAATGATGAAAAGGCTGGCTGAGCATGATATTGCCTAAGAAGAGATGTTTCCAAAAAATGGTAAAATTAGAGAACAAAATGAGAGGACAAAATATGATGGAAAATCTGAGATTTTTCTGCTGTACTAGAGAAACTAGAAGGAACAGACTGTGTTAATTTTATGAAGGCACAAGTAAGCAACTGGACTGATATTTCACAGCAGGAACTTTTCATTGAAAAGCAAACTGTGTATATGCTCCAGGCCATGAGCGAGCAGCCAAGACTTTCATTAGTAAAAATTCAAATGTACCAGCAGAAAGAGTTGATCCTGACAAACATGTGGCAAAAGAGCAAATTATTAAAAATTAGAGACAGTAGAGTGGTTGTGAAAAATGATTATTCAGTGTACACCAGGCATAAGAGAATCACATTTTTTCAGTAATCAGGGAATGTCAAGGGGTAGATGTAAGATTCAAGGTGATCTGTCCAGCTGTCTTCAGAATATTTTTTATCCTGGAAGATCAAGGGCATTATTTCCCATGAAAAAGGCTAAGAAGGAGATGCAAAGGTTTGTCCAACAAAAAATGAGACGGAAGTGTGCTTCTGATTCTTCTGATAATAAACCACATGAATAGACTTTCCCACTGAAAAAAACAGGTCCATGCCAGGAGAAAAATCAGCTTTATTTCAGAAACCAAAACTGACTAAGCACTTTCAACCACCACTGGACTTCTTCAGAGTAAGTGAACAACACAAAAGATCATTGCTTAAATACTTTATTAAAACATTAAATCACATGAGTACCCTGAATGCAATTAAACAGTAACCTTTCAATATCCAAATTCATCTTATAATCTTGTATATGCTGAAACCACATAAAAAAACACATTTACTTTGTAAATGATGTCAAGCATGCTAACAGATACAGTACTACTACACATTAAAATTATAAAATAAAATAATAAAAATGAGCGATCGTGAAATGTACTGTACAATTATAGTATGTATTTAAATAAACTGTGATTTAAGTTTTAATACACACGCTGTGGAAATACTTTCATTAATGCCTGGTGCATTAGAAGCATACAGGCATAACTACCACAGACATTCCTCAACTTCTAATAGGTTTTAAAAATCTCCCCCCACATCTTTCATGTTTAACTTGTCAATGACAAAAAATAAAAGTTTTTTGTAGTTAGTGCAAATATTACTATGGTTAAATAGGGCATTGGTGGTTTTCTTATTCTTAATGTCCCTAATGTGTTCCGAAATATGAAGTCTGCGTTTTCTTGTAGTCATCTCCACATAGAACGTGGCACATGTTAGCCAAGTAGCCACATAAACAACTATCTTAGTATTACAATTACAGTGTCCTGGACATCTTAATGTTCTGTTGTAACTGCAAATTTGTACATATGGTCCATCCTTAATATATTTACAAACACTACATGTACCGCATTTACTCATATGTGAGAGTCTGTTGTCATGACTTGTAAAATTTTTCTTTAACAATTCTTTCAAGTTGGAACCTGTACTATTAATAAACTATTAATAAAGTTGAGAGCAATTCCTATTATATCTTTAATACCTTGGGTAAAAACACTATCCCATATAGCATTAATAATATTCCTAACTTTTGCTCCTGTTGGGTTACATTCCATCATCATACCAGAAAAATACTTTTGACTGGGGTTGTCATTGGCAGAAGTGTTAACTTTGTACAATTTTCTATTGTGGTCCAAAAGGATGGGCATAAAATCATTAGATCTTTTCCTCTCTATCTCTATACTATTCCTATTAAGTAAATCTATTTAATATCCTCTATTCCTAAACATGTCAACTAAATGTGACATTTCAACTTTAAAGCAAGTATCTTGGCTTATCAATCTGGACATCCGTATCATTTGTCCCTTAACCACATTTTTCTTGGTGGTCAGGGTGGCAACTGTTGTAATACAAAAAGGAGTTGTTGCATGTTTTTTATGAAAATCTTAGAATGAATTAGTTCATTCTCTACATATAGCAGAATGTCCAGGAACTCTATTTGATGTTTGTCAGTGTGATTTGTGAATTTCAAGAACTCAATTGTTTGATTCAAATAATCAATAAATGCTTCCACTTCATTCTTGAGCCCTTCCAACAAATCAGAATATCGTCCAGGTATTGTAAATATAATATAATATTGGACCTATAATCTGATTTGAAAACAAAATTCTGCTCCCAGTCTGCCAATACCAAACTGGCATAGATGGGTGCACATCTGGCACCCATCACAACCCCATTTATCTGTTTATAGTATTCGCCATTAAATAATATGAAATTATTGTGTACTACCATATCTAATAATTCTGATAGAAGGCTTCTCTTTACTTGATGTAAATTACTGTATTTCAAAAGTCTGTTGTTAAAGTTTAGAAATTAGTGAGTAATTGTGAGACTGCAAATTATCAATCACATTTGTGAAATACGGCTTTGTAAGAATAAGTGGAAAGAGTGGACATCTGTTGATTTTGTTAAATTTGCTTGAAACTGAAAGGCATTTGCCTCACTTCATGTAATTACTCTTTGGATGGAGTCTGAGATGAAGAGATGAGGAAGGAAAAAGGTAACTGTAATAAAAACTTTTTTTCTTAACAGTATTTCTCTGAAAATGTTCTCAATATAAATTACATATTTTATAATAAAGTAGTTTAGTTGTTCTTGTATGTCATAAAAATATTAAAGTACACAGATGCCTATTTCTCTTCCTCTCTATTTTCTTTTTTTTTCTTTCTTGTATTAAGAAATGTAAACAGTACAGTACAAAAAGAGAAGAAAAGCTAGACAAAACTTGTTTCATTTAATAGGTTGTAAACGTGATTTACTGAG
Organism: Protopterus annectens; assembly: GCF_019279795.1. Classification (NCBI taxonomy): domain Eukaryota; kingdom Metazoa; phylum Chordata; order Ceratodontiformes; family Protopteridae; genus Protopterus; species Protopterus annectens. The sequence continues at coordinate 539,379,265 of NC_056743.1, forward strand.
GTGGGTGTAAAAGTACACAGACCATAATATATGTAAAGCTGATATGTTTTCTCACTTTTTCATAGGTGAATGTCTGGATTAAGACCCATGGCTTATAATAATAACAAACTTTAAGTGGAAACAAGTAAACATGACAACCTGAATATAATGAAAAGTTTTCATTTAGCAATAATTGTTTCAGCTTGTGTTTGGGGCTGCAACAGAGCACTTAATTTATGTTTTTTTCTTCTTCTAGTCTTTCATGAAGGCAAGCTGATAATAAGGCAGTAAAAGACAGAACAATGGCATCTTCATTGCTGAAAATGAATGATTTCCTAAAGTATGAAAATATTTTTCACTGCAGGGGGGGGGGCTGAATAAAGATAAAAAAAAAAACAGACACCAATTAGTGTAAGCAAAAGCACAGACAATATCAAGTGTCTTAACATAGATAACCTCAATTTTAGGTTAACTAAGCCCTGTGTTAGCAGCTGTCTATTTGGCACAGATGTTCCAATTAGGAGGATTAGACTATATTATGCACATAATTGTATGTACTTGTATTGAGTTAATATGTTATATAGGTATTCTTGGAGGTGTTGGTTTCTTGTTTGAGGGTTTTTATTAAAACAAAAGGTCTTGTAAAATGTGTCATAGGTTCCAATGTTGGTGATAAGAAAAAATGTATAAAGATGAATCTGCCAAGCATTCATGGATTAATGTATTACAGAAGGTGGAATTAGACATTTAAAAAAGGTGCCATATATAATAGGTAGAAATAATGACTTCTTATCATAATGGCAACTCTTTCCATACTATTTTGGAATGCAAACAGTATCAGAGGTATACACAAAAAGGAAAGATTACCTAATTATATTAAGAAATGCAGAGTGCAGATAGCAATGCTACAGGAAACACATTTGGAAATAAATCAGTATGTGAATTTGTTAGAGAAAGGTTTTCAGGATGCATATTCTACAGAATAGCAGGGACAAAAAATAAGAAGAGTGATTATATTAATTGCTAGATGAGCTCCAGTAGTGACAGAAGAGGTAAAAAAAGATAATAATAGCAGATTTGTAGTAGTAAGGGGCTATTGGCAAGGGATGACAATTACACTGGCTTGTAACTGTAGTCCAAAAAAAACTGCTATTCTAGAGTTTATTTTTTTAATGGGAGAAATAATCAGTTTTCATCAGGGAATATTACTTATACATAGGTGGGGAATGAAATTTTATTTGTTACAATGAGGTTGTATCGGGGGGGGGGGGCTAGAAGGGAAATATAACAAAAAAGTATATATTTCTGAAGAATTTATGAAAATATTTGGTTTGAAAGACGTGAATTCAGTAGCAGGAACTCAGACAGAATTTACATAATATTCCCCAAAGTGCAATAACTGGGCTAGACCTGATACAAATTATATTAAACAGGAACAGGTCCATTTAATTGAGAAATCTGATATGAATGCAATAGCTAGTTCTGATCTTACACCAATAATTAGTAGGGTTAAAATGCAGGGGAATGAAGCAAAGATGAGACACTGGTGCTTCCCTACCAAACTGTTAAAAAAAGAAAAATTTAAGGAATGGGTAGTGGAAATTATCTGGGAGCTATTAGGGAAGATAGAAAGTACTCTAGAAGTTATAACTAGTCAGTAGGATAAAATGAAAGTTTAGTTTGAAATTAGGAAAAAATAAAGGAAAAAAGAGATCTGGTTAAGAAGTAATAAGAACTATTTAGTGGAGCTGAAAAAGGTTAAAATATTACAAAACAAGAGGAGTCACACGGAACAAGATAAGACACGATTGCAGAGTGCTAAAGAGAAAATAAGGGATTGCCTGTGTAATATGCATGAGTTTAGAAAAATTGCTGCTAAGCAACTGTTTTTTTCATAATAGATTTAGCACAACCAGTTAGACAGCAGAAAGTAAAAATGATTGTTGCCAAACACAGGGAGCCTATAACAAACAAATAAATAAATAATACAAATAAAATAATCAGAGGTCTTGTAGAAGTATTAAGTGATATTTTAGAAATGTTATGAAAATTTGCATTAAGCAGAGAAGTGGAGAAATCAAGAAAAAGCACAAATGGAATATTTATTAAAAGATTAAATATACCAAAGTTAGAGGCAAGTGAGGCTCAAACAACTAACTTTTAAGATAAGAGGAGAGGAGATAAAATGACACATAACCATTCAACAGGAAAGTCTCAGAGTACTGATGGTGTGGGGGAACTTAGGATGGTAAAAACTGATAATCTGGAAGAGTTTAACAGTATTTTAAAAGGGGGGAGCACCAACATCTTGGGAAAAACAGCAGTGGCTGTAATACCAAAGACAGTAAAGACCCATCTGATCCAGCTTCATATAAGCAAATCCTAATTTAAAACCATGATTATAAAGAGTTTATGTCTAAAAGTATGGCAGATGTGATGTGAACATTTATAGATATGGACCAATGTGGTTTTGTGGGGAGAAGGCAACAATTTGACAACATTAATAGAACAAAGATTATCTACAGGGAAGCAGAGTGTAAGAAAATGTTGCTGGCATTGGTAGATCTTAATGCAAAATAAGTACTTTACACAGTAAGCCGGGATTTCAAGAGTAGGGCAATGGAAGCATATGGATTTTCTGATACAATAATATGATTAATTAGAAGTATACATGAGGGATCTGAGGTAAAAAGCAAAGTGTGAAGGTTCCTCTCTTATAAGCTATGCCTGAAGAAAGGAAAAGGACAGGCTGCCCTCTTTCCCCTTTGTTATCTGCATTATACTTTGAACCACTGGAAAGGAACATAAGGGACTCAGAAATGCAAGGATTCAATTGGAATGAGATGATGATGAAGTGATAATTCATGAAATAGTGAAAGAATAGGATCTTGGTCACAGATCCTTGAGGAAAATAACAATAATTAAACAAAATATTATATCGTAAAGTAGCAGAAAGTGTATTAAGAGGTAAGCCAATGTGGGAATAGAGAAGGGCGATACTAAGATAGGGATGACTGCAAATAGGCATGCAGAGAATAAACAAGACGGGGCTGGAATTTACTAGAGAAAGCTGGCAAAGAAACCAAGGCATTGTAAACAAGCAATGAGAGAAGGAAAGGTAATAGAAGGGGAATAGGCCAAGAAGAGACTCGGACTGCAGGCTAGTAACTGCCTTCCCTGTCAGGGATTGCTATCTGAATATATATACAAAGAAAAAGGATTAGGGTAATTCTAAATGGAAGGCCTGCACAGGTTGAGTTTTTAACTGAATTCAGAACAGAAGCCACTGTTAAAAGGGATAATTAATAGGGCATGTAAAATATCATATGATAACTAAAGGGAAAAATCATAAGATGTCAGAAAAGACTGGGAAGAGAGATTAGATGCACAGTTCTCTAAGGAACAATGAGAGGATGTGTGCTTAGGTCCCAAATATGCAACCAAGTTTAGAAGATTCAGAATTTTTGCCAGGAGGTGTTTGCATAGATACTTTTATACTACAAGCAGACTCCAAAGAATATTTCCTCAGGTAGATGGCCAATGTTGGAGGTGTGATGGGGTAGAAAGAGTAAACTGTGAATATATGTTTGTGTAATGAGTTGGCAGACTTTAAAAAATCTCTACAGTGTACTCTGTCGGGAATACTGGGTGAGTGAATGAGCAAAACTAAGGAAGTGATTTTTTTTTTCAGGTGGGATACAGATGTGCCTACACACAGTAAAGTCTTGTTAACTTTAATTCTGGTAGTTGCCAAAAACAATCCCTAGAAAATGGAAAACAAAAGCTAAACCAGCTATACTTAAAGTAGTGAATAGTGTAACACAAAACAAGAACTGGCATCCTTAGAAAAGGGTAAGTGAAGTTTGGCACATACAAATTTGTCACGGGACTGTTTAATGTGGGATGGGGGGTGCTGGGTGGTAGCTGTGCTAGGTAATTTGGGTGGCTGAGAAGGGCTAGGAAAGGGTTAAGTGAGTTGAGATTTGAAGGAGTGAATAAGCACATTTTGGTGTGGTCTTGTTGTTGAGGCAGGATCACGTCCCAGATGACCTGAGGTTGTGAGTAAGGTAGGCCTTGGGTAGTTATAAGCAGAGAGGGGAGTACAGCTTTGCTGGGTTTTCAGGATTCCCTTTTTTTTCTCTCTCCTAATAGAGGATATATAAGAAGGTTAAATGTAGGTCTGTTTTGGGTGTGGGGCTTGTTTTCCAGTTAATTGAGGCCATGGTAGCATTGGCTTTTGGGTGAAAGCGGTATTTTAAGTGGCTCATTAGGTTATTAGGAAGGTTTTTGTGTATTTATTAACTTTCCCTGGTGTGGTGCTGCGGTAGCGTTGTCGACTCACAGCAAGACGTTGTCCGTTCGATTCTCAGCTAAAGCGTCTTCTGTGGGGAGACGGGCGTGAAGGGATGTACCTTCGTTACAGGTTGTGCGTCAGGGCTGGTAACACAGCACGTATAAAAATCTTCTACCAATCATTAGCGGACTGGAGTTCTGCTGTGGCGACCATTAACCAGGATAAGCCGAAAGACACAAACAAATTAACTTTCCCTGGTGGGTTAGTGCAGTTTATTATTTAATTAGTAACTTTCCTTAGAGGGCTAGTGCTGCACCATCCATAAGAAGATTTATGTTTGTTTCTTGATACTGTTTCACTTTCCATGGTGGTCTAGTGCTGCACCGTTTATAAGTTTGTGTAATATTATTTTCCACAGTGGTCTAGTGCAGCACTATTACTGTGCCGTTTATAACTTTGTGTAATATTACGTTCCCCGGTGGTCTAGTGCTGCACCATTAAGTTTCTTGCTACTGTTTAGCTTCCCTGGTGGTCTAGTGCTGTACCGCTAAGTTTCTTGTTATTGTTTATCTTTCCCTGGTGGTCTAGTGCTGCAAGGTCCATAGAGGAGGTGTTATGGCAGGTTGGCTTCTGACCGTTAACGGACAGATGTGCATGTGCAATGTTACTGGTGTGGCACTCTATGGATATTCAAATAAAAAAAAAAAAAAGAGAGAAATAAGTAAAGGACATTGTTTGAATCACTTTGCTTTTCAAGCAATTAAACCCCTAGCCTTTGTCCTTGAGGTCTAGTGTTGGTGTGAGGTGGTAAGTAGCATGGCTGTGTTCCGTGGTGGTCTAGTGTGTTTGTGCAGTGTTTGAGTGGGGATAGAATAAGAGGGTTGTATGGATGTTGTTTTGTTCATTCCCCAGTGGTCTAGTGCTGGTGTATGGTGCTTGTGTGGGATGGCTGTTTGTTTCCTGGTGGTCTAGGGGTTTTGTTGTGTGCTATGGCTGTTTGGTTTCTTCCCTGGTGATCTAGTGTAGGGTGCTTGTGTGGGATGGCTGTTCAGTTGGTTTGCTTCCCTGGTGGTCTAGTGGTTTGTTGTGTGGGATGGCTATTTGGTTTTCTCCCTGGTGATGTAGTGTGGTCCTGTGCTGGTGCGTGGTGATGGCAGAGTCCGGTTCTTTTTCTTTGCACAGTTTCTGAGTGGTCTATTGCTGAGGGAGCAGAGCAGAGATGCTCTGCTTTCCCTGGGCTTGTCAAGCTGTGTGGCTTTCCATGCATGCATGGTAGCGTGGGTAATCCTTGACTGCCCTTTTCTGTATATATGTTAAATAAAAAAAAAAAATAAAAAAAAAAAAAAAAGGAAGAGAGAGAGAGAATGGAGACAAATTAGCTTGCTGCAAATGCATGCTTGAACAGGAGAGGTATGTTTGGTGATTTAGATAGGATTAATATTAAGACAAAGGCATGATGATGAGGCAAGGTTTCTTTTTTTTTCTTCTGGGATTTCAGAGGGACCTAGGGCGATGGTGACTACAGTGTGTATGGCTGGAGTGCAAATGGGTTTGTGGCATAATAGGTAGTTATTGAGATTAACTTTATTGTGCCAAGTTTTATTGTCATTAACTTGATTATGGAGGAGGCTTTAAGACAGAGATGGGCCAGTATTGTAGCACAGGCTGAAGATTTATTTGTTCAATGCCATTCCTGCTGAGGTACCAACAACTAGCATGCAGGGTGTGACCATGCTTAAGAAGTGGTAGATGACTACAACCCGGGCATCCAGGGCAAAGAAAGCCAAGCAGACAGCATCAGCAGAGAAGGCTACAGAGGTGATGATGCCCCCTGTATCAGCTGCAGGTAATAATTCATCAAGCTTGAGGGGATGAGGAGACTGAAGCGGAGATGGCTAATGGGAAGGACCTCTTGACTGCACTGGCTGCGATTGTCCACAAGGGGGGTAGGGAGGTTTCTGGCTAAGACATGGGATAATTGGGTCCTAGGTTTCATTTATTATATGGCAGTGTGTTTGGAATGGGGCACTTCGCTGGCTCTTCCTCTTTTGGCTTATTTTTTTAACTATTAGGGAAGCACAGAGGTTGAAGCCCAGTTATGCATGGTTATGGTATGACCAAAAATTTCACAAGCGTAAAGCAGTAGATACATCTATGCATTGGGAGATCAGACATCTCAACATTTGACTCTCCACCATGATGGATACCAGTGGAGGGGGTAGCAGATTATCTTAGCCATCTGAGGGAGGTGCAAGGATATGTTAGGCTTTTAATGCCGGTAGGTGTTCCTGGGTGGGTTGTAGATTTGTTCATATTTGCTTGAAGTGTATGGGGGTGCATGCATTTATACAATGTGAGGGTCAGGTTGGGGGTCAGGCACCGCATTTTCGGGGTATAAGAGGTCGGAATAGTTCCTGTTCAGCGTTGCTAGGCAGGTGTGGTCGGGCTAATTTTCATGGCCAAAAGGGGGTCCTTTTGGGGAGGTAGAGGAAGATTTGGGAATGATTCACCTATTAATGTGAATGTATTAAAGGACTTATTGATGCATTATACCCTGCTGGTGGTAGCGGAGGAGTTAATAGACATTTTTTCCATAGGGTTTTCAATTGTCTACATTAGTGGGGAGCAGGAGGGTGGGGAGAAATTTGAGGTCTGTCAATGACAGGGAGGTGATTTTGCAAAAGCTGATTGACAAAGAGTGTCAGGCTGGGAGAGTGTTAGGTCCTTTTTGTTAGTCTCCTTTCCCTAACTTTAAGGCGTCAACATTAGGTTTGGTTCCAAAGAAAAAGCAGGGTGAATTTCACTTAATTTGCCATTTATAGTACCTTGCGGGTGAGTCAGTGAATGATTTCATTCCCAGTGAAGAGGCTAGAGTAATGTATTCATCTTTGGATGATGCAGTTTGGGTCATTAGGAGTTTCAAGGACCCTTGGTTAGTTAAAGCAGATATTGAGTCAGCTTTTCATTTCCTACCTGTGAGGCAGGAGGATTGGCCGTTATTAGGCATGCTGGTAGGGGACAACTTTTATTTCGACAGTGCCATGCCTATAGGATATGCGGTGACATGTGCTACTTTCAAGAAGTTTAGCTCAGCGTTGCACTGGATATGGCAGCAGAGGGTAAAGGATCAGCAAGCCATACATTATTTAGATGATTTTTTTATTGGTGGGGGAAGGTAGACAAGGGGTGCAGGTAACTATTCAAGAGTTTTTGGGGATGTGTGAGGCCTTGGGGATACCTTTGGATAAGCATAAGTTGGGGGGCCTGGCAAAAGCCTTGGAATTTTTGGGGTTGATGGTAAATGCAGATCAGGGTTTGTTTTGTTTGCCTCAAGGTAAGATGGTTAGGCTGCGGGACAAGATCATTTGGGTGAAGTCTAGGCTGAAGGTTTGGGTGAAGGATGTTATGGAATTGTTGGGTTTGTTTAACTTCGTGTGCAGGGCAGTGCATCCTGGGCAGATGTTTTTTCGGTCTGTGGCATTTTTGTTGAAAAGACTTAAGAGTAAGCACCACAGAGTATGGGTCAGTAATTGGCACGAGAGGATTTAGATTTGTGGATGGAATTTTTACAACAGTTTAATGGGATTTAATTTTGGCAGTTGGATTAGATTACACAAGTAGAACTGCAGTTGTTTACTGATGCAGCTGGGCAGTCGGGAATGGGTGCTTACTTTGCGGGTCAATAGTTTGCTGTTTCATGGCTGGAGCATTGGTCAGAGAGGCTGAAATGGGATGTTGCCTTTTTGGAGTTGATGCCAATCTGGGTGGCTTTGGTGGTATGGCAGGATTGTTTGAAGGGATGGAGGGTGGTATTCCATTCAGATAATTCTGCAGTGGTGAGAATGCTACAGATAAAAATGGCTAAAGCACCTCGCTTGTTATTTATTCTTAGGAAATTGGTGTTGCATAGCTTGCTGATTAACTTTTCTTTTCAGGGTGCCATGTATTGGGGGTTTCGAATGAGATAGGTGATAGTTTGTCTCGTTTTCAGTTCCGCAGGTTCTGTCAGGTGGCTCCATAAGTGGCTTTGCATCCATCAGTTGTCCCACCCAGCATTTGGCAGATTGGGCAATATATGGTGCAGAGCCTACAGTAGGGCATTGCTTGAATTTGACAAATATTGTTATCTGATGAAGAATTATGTTATCTAGCCATGAAGAAGGGCAGTGAGGGTGGCCTTAGCAGCCATTACTACATATACTAAGTAGAGTGTAAGGGTGGGCTTGAGGAGCAGCATGGCTGGTATTTTAAAATTTTGTTAAAGGGTTTGGGTAAAGTGTGTGTTGGATGAATATGTGTTGTGTTTTGTGTTTCAGAGTTATTGGGTTCATTGGTATGGGAGGATGTATTGATATTACCTAGGGCAATGCATATTAGATTGCGTTCTTCAAAAACAGATCATTAGGGGCTTGAGTCACCCATTGTTTTGGAGGAGATGGTGGTAGCTTGGAGATGTCCGTTAGTTTGGGGAAGGAATTTGTGTGGGGCACGGAAGGGTAAAATTCAAGGGTTGTTTTTTTCAGCAGTGAATGTTAAAGCATTGACAGGCGAGTAATTGAATGTAGTTATGAGAAGGGTGCTTTAGATTGTGGATTTGCAAGGGGATACGTTTTCTTCACATTCCTTTCGGATGGGTAGGACATCAGATCTGGCTAAGGTAGGTAGGTCAGTTGAAGTAACCAAATGGGTGGGTCTGTGGACATCCAATACCTTTTTGAATTATATTAAATAGTTTGTAGAGGCTTTGTTTTAAAAAAAAAATTTCTTTTTTCTCTCTCTTCTCTTAGATTGGAGACAGATCATCATTTTGGGCCATTCCTTCATATTCTGGGCTGCAAGGTGAGCAGAGGTTAGACCCAATGGTATAAATCTGGGTTTGGATCATTTTGGCTTAATACTCATTTGGCATGGTGTTAGAGGGCTAAGGTGGAGTCAAATACTGCAAGAATTTAATAGGTTGAAGGTTAAGTGGGGGTTGCCTCAGATGTTAGTAATTCATTCAGGTGGCAATGACTAAGGCAGGGTACCAAAGAAGCAGTTGGTTTGTCAAGTTCATGAAGACATTTTAGCATTGTGGAGGATGTATCCAGGGATGGTTTTTATCTGGTCTGAGATTATTCCTCGGTTGGTATTGAAAGGGGCACGGAATTTTGCTGCCATGGAGAAGGCTCGCAGATATGTCAATTTTAAGTTGGCAAAATATTTGGGAGAAATTGGGGTAGACAGGGTCCAGCATGTATAGTTTGACAATAAGGACCTAGTGTGGTATAGACCAGATGGTGTTCACCTCACCAATTATAGTTTGGATTTGTTTAACCTTAATTTGGGTTTGATGGTGGAGGATCTTTTGAAGAAAGGTATTGCTTGAGGGGGAACAGCCCTTTAAGGGCTGGTGGGCAGAAAAGACGGTCAGGCCTGACCCTCTTCTGTTCCCCCTCTGCAGGATGGTGGATGTAAAAGTGAGGAATTAAGGTAAGCAGGGATGCTGCCATTGTTGTTTATCCATGGTGAGTGGGTACGCTGCCTTGTCTTTGGCTATTGTATATATAGGTGAGCGGGGATGCTGCCTGTATATTGATTTGATTGATGTTTGATACAGTTTTGTTGTTGTTTCACTAGCTGTTTTCAAGGGGTGAACAGGAACACTGTCCTTATGTTGTTTATGTCTTTTATGTTTCAGTAAAGTTATGTTATTAAGCAATTTATCACAATAAAGGTCGTCAAATGTCTGTGGGTGTTTGTGTATTTATTAGACAAATGACAAGTGAAGTTTGATGAATTTGACTTGGTAATGGTTACTGGGGGGTGGGGGTGGTAGCTGGGTGGTGTAGCAGGGTTTGGTGTTAAGATAAGGTAAGGGTTAGGAAATGGTTAAGGAGTTGTGAGAAGTGAGGTGGTGTAGTGGTGGTGTGGCTGTGAAAGTTTTTTGAGGAGGAAAAGATGAGTGAATAAGCACATTGGCGTGGTCTTGTTGTTCTCCTCCTTGCCCAACCCAATTGATTTTTTGAGGTTTGTTGCAGAGAAGAGGGGCCTGACTGACCTTGTGTGTTCCTACAGGGGTGTGGATGAAAAATTGAGGGATTAAGGTTTTGTTCCAAGGTAAATGGGGGGGCCTTTGTTTTTTTTTATTGTGTATATATGGGTGATGCCCTTATGTTGTTTATGTCTTTTATGTTTTAATAAAGTCATGTTATTAATTAATTTATCACAACAAAGGTCGTCAAACGTCTGTGGGTGTTTGTGTATTTATTAGGACCGTGACAATAGTAAATTACATAGAAAAAAATGGAAATTGTGGAAATAATACTTGCAAAAAAATATTGTGGCAGAGGAATGAGGTTTAAGAAGGCAGGTAATGAATAATGTATGTAATGTTGCTTAGATTATACATTGCATTAATGTTACATATCTTATAATGTTTGTAAAATGTGAATGTGTTGATGTGTTTTGATTACTTTTTTTGTAAGTGCAAGTTATCGCATCACAAGAGATAACTCAAAGATGTTAAAAAACTAAAAGCTATTAAAATTGTACAATAAGAAGTATTATTCACAGTGATAACAGTCAGTGCATTCATAGCATTTCAATAAATACTTTAATATATTATAATTCACAAAAACTCCAAGCAATATTTTTTCTAAACTTTTACAAATTGTCATATCTTGAAAACTATAAAACATAGACATATATTGTTAAAATATTTTTCGTAAGTAAACGTAAGCTTTCACATGACAGTAAGAAACTCCTCTGTAAGTGTATATTTATTGAGATATTCTCAGAAATATGAAAATATTTTCAATTGTATAAATAGAAATGTAAATAATATGCAACATCTCTCAAGATGTACAATTTACAGCGCAAATGATGTCATGCTACAGTTTGCAAGTGACTTGTTTATTTGAAATATTAAGTATGTATGGAAATGAACTGTGGTGGCCTCAAAGTAAGATGTCCTGTTTGATTCTGGAGACACAACTTGGTATGTAACTGCCAATCGACAAAACAACAACAAGTATGTATGGAAATATTGTTTATTTTCATATTTGCAAACAAATAACTAGCAAGAGTTCCAGTACAGCATGACATAAACCAGCACTGGCAGTGAATTGCTTTATCTCCTACTGTGTTTTTTCTCAACATACGTTACAATAAAAGGAAGGTCTATCAGTTATAAAAATGTGAACGCAAGTATGAAATTATGACTAATAAGTGGGAATCAAAGATTCATTTTTCTACTGTAGGATATCCTAAACAAACAATCTTAGTGCCATTTTGTTAATACCTCATTGCCCTTTCTAATACTGCATACTATTAGCTGGTAATTCACTTAGTTAAATAAGCTAGACCCAAACAAATCAGGACACTATAAGAGATATGGGTGTGAATTAGGAGTATACAAAAAAGGTGCTATAGGCTTGAGTGAGTTAAACTTCCTGTAGTGGAGGCCCACGGGATTTATGCATATGATCCCGTAATGACATACCACTGTTTCAGCTATATGGCTTCTGAATGCCCATGACTCTCTCACTTTTTTAAGTTTTAACTTTTGCATTCAAGCAGGTAAAGCATAGCTTAATGTTACTGGTATCAGGCTTGTTTTTAAGCTCTTTGTAGAAGTATTGGTAAACAATCTACCGGTGCTGTACTAATGAGATCAGACAAAAGGCAACTTCAGCTAGTGGGGGCTGGCTTTCTGGAGGCATTATACAAGATAAGAAAAATATATGCTATACTGTGAATATATCATCTTTATTATTTAAACTGTACTGTTGTCACGTGTTTGTTAAACAAAACAAACAGTGTTCGTTTCACAGAACAAAGCATGCACAGACAAACTCAGAAGTGTGAAATCATAAGGCATGCCAGCTTTTGAGAATTCATGAATATATCTAGCCATATACAGTTAAAGTTATAGTGTGCCAATTACTTTTTAACAGGTAACATTTGGCCAAGCATACAGATACCAGATGTCCTAGCTTCAAAAACTAAAATGGATTTAAAACGGCTTATAGTGTCATTTATTGATGCATGCCTTAAGATATAAAGCACACCAAATATGGCATCACAACCAATTTTTTACATAAAACACTGTATGCATAGTATATAACTGAAACAAGGATAATTAATGTGAGATACAGCAAGGGAATCACAACCACAGCAACTAACATTTTGCAAGCAGCATTAAAATGGCTCCCCATCATTTGTCTGAATACAAATGATATTCCCCCGCTGTCCAGATTTTTGCAGAATGTCCATATTTTTGATCTGTTCCTCATGAAAATCACTGAAGATAGATGTCACTAAATAATGACATACATTTGAGTTTCAAATTTCATAACCTTCAGAAAAATGCATGCTAACAAAAATCCTTTTATTCTAGCAACTTTCTAAGACTATAAGAGCACTATTTAAAATCTGTTTCTACTTTTGGGCTTTTATACCACCCCATTATTTTACTCTTGGGTATTGTATTCTTGTGCTAAGAAGTTGAGAGACATGCTCCTCTCACTCTGAAATCTGACAATACTTAACATATGTGACACTGTACCACCACTCACCCCGCAAAGTGCCATAACTAAATCCACCCTAGCAAGTAAAAAGGGGAAATGGAAGAGAGGTTTGAGATGAGACCCTCATACTCAGCCCATAAGTCTGGCATAACAGGCTGCCCACCTTTTTTTTCTTTTAAATCCATTACCAGATCATGCAAAAATAGACCAATATGCCCATTAAACAAATCCATTCCTATCTCACTCACTTGAAACCCATCCGTCCATACCAGATCGGATCCCTGTCATCAAAATCCCTATGACCAATCACAGACAAAACTATCTGTCATAATATTCTGGCAACTCTATGATTGCAAAAACCCCTAGCTCTTTCCAAAATGACAAAATTATCAGTCTGTCTTCATAGTCTCTGACCACACTATCAAGCTCAATGGACATTTCAGTCTTAATCTCCCCTAATCATAACTTATCCACACTAATAGCCTCCCAACACAAATCAATATCTCTAAGTGAATTTCTAAAATGCAGGGGAACTCCCAATGCTGCCTGTATAATTTCCAACATAACTATGCGCTGCTGCCACTTTAGACCTCTCAACCTATGCCACAGAGCATTCCACCTGCCTTTTGGTAGACTCAACATACTACCTCCAGGTCATATTACTGGTCTCCTCACCACCAAAAACAAATGAATGGATGAAAATGACAACTGCAAAAAATATAGTTGTCTAAAATCTTACCATAATGCTAGATGTCCTTCTCTTCACTGTTGCAGTATTCATTACAATAGGGATCTCATGGCAAGGGCGGACCAACATTTGGTCAGTATATCAAAGCCTTTAGGTTGTTTTAAGGTACAACATATGTCACACACATGCTTCTCATGTAGCACAGGGCATAACGGTGAACTGACAGCCCCAGTAGGAAAGCCATTCCAAGGAAGTATAGAGGTAATCAGTACATCCAAAAGAGAACTGGACCAGGGAGAAGAGAGAGTCAATACTGCAACAGTGAAGAGAATAACATTTACTGTTATGCTAAGATTTTATACAACTGTACTATGTCCTTCCATTTCACTGTTGCAGTATTCATTACAATAAGGAGAGTGCCAAAGTACAGGGAGGAGAGAGGGAGGAGGAAGGAACAGCAGAGCTCTCTTGGAAGCTATGAAGGATGGTACGAGCAAAACCACCTCCAGCTCTGGAGATTCGATCCAACTTGTAGTGCTTGGTAAATATATGCACAGAAGTCCAGGTAGCTGCTCAAGAAGAGAATTCATATTCAAACCCTTGAAAAAAGCACCAGAAGAAGCCACAGCTCTAGTAGAATAAGCCTGAGTGGAAGAAAGAAGGCTCTCGCCATGAAAATAATAACAAAAAGAAATGGCTTTAGAAATCCAAGAAGAAATAGTTTGCTTGGACACAACCAATCTCAAGGACCTATGATGAAAAGAAATAAAGAGCTGATAAGATTTATGAAAAGTCTGTCATATCCAAATAAAATCCGAGTTGTCTATGCATATCCAACATGTGCAGCACCTTATCACTGGTGGATTGCAGAGAAAGGAAAAAGGTGGGCAAATGAATAGACTGATTAAGGGACAGCTCATTAACCTCCTTGGGCATAAAAGAAGGATTAGTACAAAGGGACACTCTGTCCTTATGAAACACCAAAAAATGAGGACAAGCCATAAGGGCTTGAAGCTCAGACATTTTTAAAATTAAGATCCCAAGGAGGAGGAACATGAAGGATGCCTTTAAAGAATGGTTTAGCTTCAAATCTAGAAGATAAGGGAGGTGATAAAGGCAGACAAGTAAAATAGTTGATAAGTGGGGCTTAATAGAAGAACAGGCCAACTCAGCATTGAGCAGTACACGGAGATAAGAGAGAACCAAAGGAACATCCAATGAAAGTGGATCCAGGTTACGAAAAAGACACCAAACAGAAAACCTCTTCCATAAGGATAAGTAGGATTGCCTAGTAATGGGTTCCCCGGTCTCATGCAGAACCCTAAACACATCCCAATGAAAAAGGTGCCTGTGACGAATCAAAATCCAATCACCCACAGTGTCAGTTGAAGACTGGACAGGTGGGGATGGATGAGAGATGCGTTGTCTTGTGTGAGTAGGTTCACACCGTGAGGTAACCTGTAATGAATGCCCTTGGCTAAATGCAGAAGAAGGGGAACCAATGCTGTCTTGGCCAAAAGGGAGCCATTAATAAGATTATGGGAGCATCCTGTTGAATTTTGAACAGGACTTTTGGAATAAGGGAGGAAAAGCATAAAGAAAGATCACCTTTGAAGAAAAAGAGGGCATCCACTTTCCAAATCAGAGGACTTGGGACTCTGGCAAAAAGCAGAGGAAGTTGTCTGTTCTGAGGGGAGGCAAAAAGTTCTATTTGACGAGTATCCCACTGGTAGACAATGCCCAGAAACACATCACTGTGAAGCATCAGTTCATGGAATTGAGTTATGGACCTGTTCAAAGAATCTGCCACCATGTGTTGACCGAAGGGAATACAGACTGCCTGAAGTGTTACTTGATACTGGATAGCTAGTTCCCACAATAGAAGAGCAAACTGGCAAAGAAGATAAGACCTTGTCACCCCATTCGTTGACATACCACATCACTGTGGTATTGTCTGTAAACACCTTGAGAGGTCCTGGGGAGAAGAGAGGATGAACGGCCTGAAGAGCTAACAGAAGAGACCTCATCTGTTTGACACTGATGTGATCTTTCTGTTGAAGAGGCAACCAAACTCCCTGCTCTTTTACAATGCCGAATGCTGCTCCTCATCCCACGTCTGAAGCATCTGTGAATATCTCCTGAGAAGGATGACGTGAATCACAAGGGAACCCTGGATTGGGAGTCCACTGCTGAATCCACCACTGAAGTTTCTGTTTGAGTCATGGAAGAAGTGGAACTAAAAATTTGAGAGGATGAGAATGCTGAAATGAAACTGACTTTAGAAATCACTGAAGTTTTCCCATGTGGAGTTGGCAAAAGGATGCATAAGAATGGTGGAAGTCATAGACTCCAGATCTGTCAGAAATTGTCTGACTGTTATTGAAACCAGAGGAAAAAGGGACTGAACAAAGGAAATGATTGTTAGGGCGGCTTTGGGAGGAGGTATGGATGCCAGCATAGGAACCGTCTGGATCCTGCACCCTAGAAAGACATGATCCTGAGAAGGAGTCAGCAAGGACTTTTTGAAATTTATAGTGAACCCCAGGCTCTGTAGAAGAGAAACAGCAAAATGAAGATTTTGAATAAGATCGCTGGAGAGGATCCCCTTAGCCTGCAAAAAGCAATCAAAGCAGTGAGGCATTTAGTGAATACCCTTGGGGCAGTAGAAAGGTGAAAGGGTAAAGCAAAGAATTGAAAATGTCAGGAGGTAACAGAGAAATGTACAAACTTACTGAAAACAGGATGGATCGGGATATGAAAATAAGCATCCTTGAGGTCCAGAGACACCACATAACCCTGAGGAGGAAGAAGAAACAAGGTCTGAAGGGGCAACATATGGAAAAAGGGAACCTTCTGAAAGGTGTTTAGATGAGAGAGGTCCAGAACAGGTCTCCAAGTGCCCTCTTTCCTGGGCACTAAAAACATTCTGGAATAAAACCCCTCCTCCCTTTGAGAAACTGCAAAATTACTAAATAGTTCCCTGAGTCAAGATATCTCGAAGCACCCCTTGGAAGAATGGCAACTGCTCCTAAGGTGGTTGATGAATTCCCATAAAAGGGGGAAGATACTTCCAGACCATGAAGTACCCTTGGGGGATAATGGACAGAACCCAGGAGTCCTGAGTAACCTCTAACCAAACAGGAAGAGAAACGGATAGACGAAGAGAAAGAAGAATGTGATTAAAAAGAACAGGATAGTCAAGCAGCAACTGTTTCTTCAGGAAAAGGAGACTTCTGAGGCATAGAAGTCTGCGAAGTCTTGGTGAGTGCCTGTCAATAAAAGCTGTCTTATTGCTGAAGAGACTTGAACAAACCAGCAGCAGCTTCACTAAACAAGTGTTTGTTGTCCAAAAGAGCACCCCCGTCAACTTAGCTTTAATGTCATCAGGCAAAGGCAGAAGCTGAAGCCAGTAATATCTCATCATCACAGACCCAAAGGCAGCAGCCCTACAACAAGCATCTACTGCATCATAACTACACTTGATGGAATGATGAGCCACCTGGAAAGAAGTCACTAACAGAGAAAGAGCAGAAGTTTTACCCACAGAGTTTGGAAGATCAGATATAACCTGACAAGCCTAAGATAGAAGAGACAACATGTACCTGGACATATGAGTCTGATAACTGACAGCCCTAAAAGCCAAGGTAGCAGAGGTATAAACCTTCTTACCTCACTTTCCGATAGTTCTGCTATCTTTATCAGAAGGAAGTAACTTAGTAGAAGGCAGCAATTGAGATGGCTTGTCAGAAACCACAGACATCACAGAAGGTTCAGAAGAAGGGAACCTATATAGAAATTTACAGTCCTCGGGCACCCTATAAAACCTGTTGGGTTTCTTGAAGGCAGGGGTTGTGAATCAGGACCCTTAATGGCTGAAGAAAAGACAGTCAAAAAAGCAGCCAAAACAGAAGGAATAGCAGAAGGTGTTAGAGAATCCATTTGCAGGAGCTCATAATACCTCTTGTGATGTCAGATACCTGTGCATAATCCCATTTATAAAAAACTCCCTCATTCTAGAGATTGTGCCCGCAAAAGAAATTTCCTTAAAAGGAGTCTTACGACTATTACATTCCTCTTCCTCACACCATATTCCAAAGGAGAGGGAATGAGATGAGTTAACCAAGGATTCCTCATATAAATCCACCTCCTACTCAGAGGAATCCTTCTCCCAGGGTCTTTTAAGGGGAGTAGATGACCAAGAGGGAGCTAAAACAGAAACTCCTTGAGAAGGTTTCAAAGCCATCAAAACATTAAACAACCCTTGAGTGAAATTCTGCAATTGACTCTGCAGGTACTTAGGAGCTGGAGAAATATGCTTAGTCTGCTGCTTTTTCTTCAAGGGGACATTTGCTGTTTAAAACTTAGATGGCTCAGACTCCATACAGCTTTAAATCATAGAAGTTGGGGCTTCTTCTCTGACCAACAATTGAGGAACACCCCTAGGCTCCACGGAAATAATCAGCAGTGGTTTCCCTCAGCATCCAAAGCAGACATCTGCAAGGCTTCCAAGGACATGCTTAAGGATGGATCCATGCTAGTCTCTAAAATGGTCACAGCAGAATAATCCAATGGTGGATCTGGGTGATCCTCCAGGCTTTCAATCACTTCAGAAGAGTAATCCAGTAGAGGCTGAACAGCAGAAGAATCCAGACTAGATTTCTGGGCCTTCTTCGTCACGGACATCTGACCCTCGGAGGGGGACATTCCTTCCATTGTTTCTTTAGTTAACAGCTGAAGATGATTTTCCAAATACAAGGCCAAGGAAAACAGCTTACTACGGAGGATCTTAGGAACAAAGCCTGACAAAATGAACAGGACATATGGTCGTGGGAAGCACCAAGACAAAACAAGCAGTGCTACTGACAGTCTTTAGGGGGAATCTGTCTCCTACACTGGCATTTACCCTTCTTGGATGACATGAAACCCCATAAGCAACAAAAAACAAAAAGAAAAGATAAGATATAGAAAAAGCTGAATGGAGCACTTATCTGAAATGGCTTGATGAACCAACAATGGACATTAAGACCGATGATCAAGAGATGGCGTTTGGTCTGGTGGCAAAGAAGTTCTGAGGATGGTACATTCGGCTGTCACTTTTATGACCTAAGCTATGTAAGGAGCATACATGTGACATACAGTGTATCTTAACACAACCTAAAGGCTTTGGTATATGGCTAGACATTGGGCCACCCTTGGCAGGGAATCCCTGTTGTAATGAATCATGCCTGAAGAAGCAGTTTGCAGCTGTAAAAGGTTTACTTGTGAAAAAACAGTTTATATATTACTAATTTTGTGGTTCTGGTACATATCTCCTTTCTACATTACTTGGCTTTTGTGACTGTACCATTCTTATTGACCAGGTCTTTTGGTGATTTGCTTTTATCCCAAGTTTTCATCAAATCTTCCAAAGCCTCTCAATCTAGCTACCGCACTGACAGCAGCTAAGTGAGCCTTTATCAACCTAACAACCTTGTTCTGACACTGACTATACACTACATATTGGATTAAAAAGACCACTGACCCCTCCTTCAATGGCAGTTGATGAACACATGATGAAAATGAGACTACAGTTGAATTATATGCTTCCCAAGTGGAGCCTGCACAAGATAGTTGGATCAACCAACTGGCTGTGGACATCCAATGCTCCACACCTCATCTGTCAGTGCTTGTGGTTCCACTCTGGCTTCTGCTGCCAGAAATTGAAATCTGCATACCTGAAACAGGTTTGAGAGTCTGTCAGTTATGTGCTTTGCCTGACCTGGCACATGCCTGGCAGAAAAAAAGTGAAATTAATTAAAAGACTATGTAACACCAACTTCCTCAAAACCAACAAAACAAAAGGACACCTATCTGTCTTCCTAGCCAAGACTTGCACCACTGACTTGTTATCAGAGAAAAACATTACTCTTTTGTTTCTCATTCTGTTATTCCCAACAACTGAAGCTGCCCAAATAAGCATAATCTCTAAAATGCAACAACTTTTTTTTCCATTCCCATGGCCACCCCACTTGCCATCTTGCCACAAACCATTCACCATGAAAGTAAGCCACCATGTCATGTGCCCCTGCTGCATTTGTAAACCAAGGTAATTAATCATGCATCTCCCATTCTTTCTGCCAAAAACACATGGCGTTAAAAGTAGTTAGAGAAACTGACATACACCCAAATGCTACTTAACTAGGTTGGTGACTCCCACCCACCAACAAGTTGGCAACTTACCTGCAAAAGGTTCTACCTGGCTCCATCGCCCTATGGGCAAAATTGAACAGTCCAACAGATACAATTACCTCCTTAATCCTGATCTTCTCTCTTTCTTTAATTCATTAAATCTTACCTTTCAAGTTCGACAAGTTGTCCGGACAGAACAAAACATGCTCTGAGTTGCATCTTTTGTCAGTACTAAGAAATTCAACACTTTACTTAGAACCTCTAGCTTGTCCTGTTTGAATGGTACACCTACATATGTACACATAGCTGTACATGCTAACAAACCTGCTAACCCTCCATCCCACCACTCACCTACCAATAAAATATTATCAGGGAAATGACCTTCCTTTCATTAGATCACCCTCTGTTGACAAATGCAATGTAACACTGAACATAACTTTTCAAATGAAGAATCTGCAATGGCACAGCACCTAGGTACAGTCTTACCAAAGTAAGTTATTCCATTCAAAAATATCCCCAAGAAAGGCCAGTTGACTTGCTTAATAGGCAACAGCCCAAAACTGCTTCACTGTTGAGATTTACCAGGCAGGGATCCTCAAACTTTTAAATATTTATTTATTTATTTAGTTGTCTACCAGGAAAGTCTGACTGGCAATACCAATTTTCAGCCGAGGCCCAGGAAGATAAGCTCCATTTGTTTAGATTGCATTATACTTATTTCCAATTAAACACAGAGTAGTTGTATTTCTAATTACATTTATACACTTACTATAGTTACATTTATACATATAAAGATTTTACAGAGATAGAAGTTACTAAAGAGAAATAATAATCCCTACTGCATCATCCAATGAAACATACTGGCCTTGGGCGTCAGCTATGTGAATATAATCATTCACTGATCACCCTTTGGAAAATGAAAAATGATGAATCAACCTGAATTTGGAAGGCTTCTTTTTGGACACTAAACCCAAATGGGAGACCTGAAAGCCTTGGAAAGGCAGCTCCTTAAACAGGCCTAAAACTCTCCCTGCTTCCACCTCTTTATCTATTAACCTCTGCACAATGCCTTCTTTCCCTGTGACAAATTGCAGATTGCAAAACACTACACAGATCCCCCCCAGATGTGGACTTAATGGCAAAACATCTGTAAATCTTTCTATCAACGCAGGCCCCAACCCATATCCATAAAGTCCTCATGTAACACTGGCAAAAATGAAACATTAATGGTTGAATGGGAATGTCTGCCTACTTATTGACCCTGGAAAGGACAAGATATTCCTTTGTCCTCAAAAATTACTTCTACTCTTGACATTGGGCTGACCAACAAACTTATGTCCACTATTGTCTTGTGACCCTTATCTTTATGCCAGCATTTTGCTGCTGCATGAGTTCCCTCACAGACTGAACAGATGTGAGGAAAATAACATACTGGCCACAAACAACAACCCCAATTGAAGACCCAACATGTCCCAGCTCCCCACTCCCTTCCTCTTGAACACACAGTTGCCAACCAAATTTCCACATGGCTTACATCCTATCACAGTCTCTTATTAAGAGCCTTCATCTTACAAAATTTCTGATCATATCACAACCAAGTATCAGAGGCTCTCAACCGCCACTCCTCATGGATAGTAAGACAATACATCAGCAATAGAAATGCCTGTGATGCATATTTTGTCAAAACAGTTGTCATGTAATACATAAAACCCAGGTCTGTGCCCTAAACTTTCTTTGTCACCTCCTTCCTAAAGCAATCAACAAATCCTTTGTCCTGGGACCTCTGCCACAAACAATTTCTGCTCCTAATCCACATTAATCAAATCAAACACACTAACATACTATCCTTTCCAAATCATTTCCTTAATGGTAATGGTAATATGAGGGGTAATAAAGACCCTGATCCCCCTACTGAAAAGGATTGGGTAGCCAATGACTCTACAAGCTATGCGCATAATTGGAATCCATTCACCACTGCAACTTGACCTACCTGCCTCTTTACCTCCTTTACCAATGGCTCCAAAGGGGTCTACTTTAACTGAAAGCTGATTCCAGTGAATGCAAATCCATCGACATATATACACTGAACGTGAAATAAGCGAACTCACAAAACCGCAAAACTCAAAATTCCGATTTGTCGTACTTGGCCAACCCACCACTTGAAACACACTACCCACCCAAACAAAAGAAATAAACCACAAACATTCACCAACCAAAACCCTACTTCCAACCCTACACTAAACCCCACATACACTACTATCTATGCACTTTCCTTAACCCCTCCCTAACCTTATGGTCCGTAACTACCGCACACTTACCCTACGGAGCTATACCCAAACAAAATAAATAAACCATACACATACACTAACAAAAAACCCCTACCTCAAACCCTACACTAAACGTTAAATACATTACCCACATTACCTATCTATGCACTTACCTTAACCCGCACCCTAATGTCCGTAACTATCGCACACTTACCTTATGGATCTGTAGCTCAGACGGGCCAACCAAAACACTTCAACATTTTGAATTTCACGGTAATTTCACGGTTTTGTGAGTTTGCTTATTTCGCTGTTTGATGCATTTGTGTCAATGGATTTACCTTTGCTGGAATAAGCTTTTGGTTAATTAAAGTAGACACCTCCAAAGTACTTACTCCCTCATGTCAACCGCTCTGACCCAAGAGCAAACATCCTGCACCCGTTCCTCAAATCCGAGCTGAGCAACTCCTGTAGGCCTTCAACAGTCTACATCAGCTAACCTCACAGCAATTCTCCTATGCTATCCATCCTTCTCCATCTGACATGAACTTGTATTCCAAATTCTCTCCATTACCTGCAGACAGATGGGGGTCTGCCACGTATGCTCTGTTGGCCCCTTTTCTTTCTACTCCCACTGACTTCCTGGCTCACCTTTCTGCAACCTCTCATCTGAAGTGCCAACAAAGGGTCTGCTGTTGCCTCACTCTCCTTGCATAACTCCTTTCCCTGATCCGCTATTTAACTCATTGTTCTTTTAATGATCTCACTATTACCATCTGAAAAACATACTAACAACATTAATTACTGCATCCATACATAATTATCACTTCTCTTCTTCACTTAAATTCAGAAAAAAACATCTTTTCCAAGAGACCCAATGAAAATTTCGTCTAAACTCAGCCTAACTACCTGCTGTGAATAAACCCCCAAGCCATCTGCACCAAGAAAACATGCTACCTGCTAAGCTATCTTTTTTTTTTTTTAAATATTACCTTTCCTTAAAAGGAGGTAAGGCTAAAAAACAGAGGTAACCAACTGCTTAACTACTTATCCAATATCCCCTTTCAGTCAACAAACATAATCATAACCCCTTAATACACCCAAAACTCAGACAAACTAGTAAAAAAAAAAAAAAAAAACAAACAAGCTGTAGATTCCCACAAACTTTAATGTAAGCGCTTTTGTCCAAAATAATGCTCAGACTTCTTCAGACATCAAATTACCCAAAATACATTGGTATTTATACAATCATAAATAAATTATTTAAATTATTTAAAGACATATCATTAAAAACACACATTAAAGAGCAATAAAAAAACATAAAGAGGATAACAGGCTTTAAACAAATGTCCTATGCCAAGAGGCTAAAAAAAATCAAACTGTACTCGGTCGCATAACAGCTACTCAGAGGTGATCTCTGTCTGATATACAAGGCTATGTCAAACCCAGAATTGCTGGAAATACTCTACCTAAGGAAAAACCCAATCCACCAGAGCTACACACTCAAGGGACCTAAACCTGACCTCAACAATAAACAGGATGTGTTGGAGGAACAGATTCATGTCCCAGAGACTCCCCTTGCTCTGGAATAAGGTTCTCATACAGGTGAGGCAGAACTCCTCATTAGTGCTCTTCAAGAAGAATCTTGATGAGTGGATGGGAAACAGGAAATTCACCCCAGGAATCACTTCTGTGGCCCTGCTCGACAGAGCCACAGGTAACTAAACCACGTGGGAGGCGAAAGCTGTAACATGTTGGATAGGCTTAATCATGCCCTAGGGCCAATAACCTAGTACCTACCTATGAACATATAATAAAAATGTTGGAACACAACCCAATTAGACACACAAATGTATTAAAAATATATATAGAGGAACATTAGTAAAACTTGTAATATTAACTAATATATATTAAGATGGCTTCAAATGTGTTCATAAATTAGTATAATATATTATAAATAGTTGACCATAAAATAACTCTATTTTTGATTTAACCCATATATTATATATTTATGTTAGAATCATAATAATATATTTCACCTATCTAATGCTTTTAATTTTAAAATACATTTAATTGAAGCATACTCACTAAGGCCAGGTGGTATATGGGCATATGTACGAATCTGCCACATAAGTTCACTCTCTTCTAAATTCAATTCCCATGGACCTCCTCTGGGATTCTTTGCTACCTGATAAACAACTGTGAAAAAGAAATTATGAGAGGGGTTTTCTATGCTATGCTTAGCTAAGGCATTTGCAGTTACTTTTTTATTTATTTTATATTGGTGTTCATAAATTCTTTGTTTCAGTTGTCTTTCCGTTTTGCCTATGTAATATGATTGACATTGCTGACATAGTGCTACATAAACAACCCCTCTAGATTCACAGTTAAATTTACCTTTTACTAAGTAAGACTTATCACTGATGGTAAACTTATTGCCCATCTTAATAAACTAAAATTGTTGGCATCGACCACATTTATGCATGCCATAATTCCCATTATATGTCACTTTTTGTGTTTCCAAAAAACATTTAAATTTAGGGCCCCTTCTATATGTTATATGTGGTGGACCCTCTAATTTTTTACTAATACTAGTGTCTTCAGAAATAAGGGACCAATTCTTAACTAGAATGTTTTTTCTCTCTTTAACATCTATAGAAAAAGTTGTCATAAGTATAGGTCCCATATTAAATGACATATTCTGGCTATTTTCTCTTTCTTCTATCGTGTTAGAATACTGTACTTCTTTGTAACCTTTTTGTAATATGGGTTTAAAATGCCCGTAAGTCCTTTTAGTACACAAGTCTAAATAGATTTGTTCAAAAAGGTATTCCGGATAACCTCTCCTTAGAAACATACTCTGTAGTAAATCACATTCTGCAAGAAAATGTATGTCAGAGATGACCATCCTAGCAGCTCTCACCGATTGCCCCGTTATCACTGCTTTTTTCTGATGAAAGGGGCGGCTACTAGAGGAGTGCAGGAATGCATTTGAATAGGTAGGTTTCCTATAAATAATGGTTCTGTATCTATTGTTTAACCTATCTGACATCTGCACATTTAGAAAGTTAATGGACTCTGTCCCAAACTGAAATGTAAATTCCAGAAAATTAGTGCGATTTGTGATAGCTCCTATGAAGGGTTCTATTGTATCAATGTCACCTTTCTAAATGAAAAACATGTCATCGTGGTATCTCGTATACCATACCACATACTGCTGGAAAAGGCTATTGTTAAAAAGGAGCTCCCTCTCCCAGTATGCCATCACACAATTTGCGAAGCTGCCCCTACAAGGTGATCCCCATGGCAACACCTGTCTTTTGTTTGTAGAATTTGCCATCAAACAGCATGAAGTTATTAGATAAGATTAAATCTAATAGGGTTTATATAACATTTATTTCATCATCTTCCATGCCTTTGATGGTTAGGAAATCCCACACCCATTCTATCCCCAACTATTGTGGTATTACAGTGTATAAATCTTTTATGTCCACTCTAAGAATTATATGATTTTCATTATATTGTAAATTGTTAACGCCCTCCATAAAACTCCACGAATCATGGCAAAGCTGCCTTTCACTCCTAATAATACGTTTTAGTTTACTATCTATAAATTTAACACATGAATAAGTTATTGATCTTCTTCCATCCATGATTGGTCTAAATGGTGGATTGTGGAGGTTCTTATATATTTTGGGGGAGCCAAAAGAAGAATGGAATAATAGGTGCTGCCATAATTAAATAATAGAGGGTATCTATATTGATACTCCCTTCAAGGAACAAATCATTTAAATTCCTATTTATATTTTTATAGGCAGTATTAACTTCATTCAGGATTACATAGCAATAGTTATCACTACCTAGGTATGTTGGAATTTTCTGTGCATACCTATTTTCATCCATAAAAACAAGCCAACCACCTTTATTGGTCTTCATAACTCTGACCTTGCATGCTTTTAATAGATGTAAAAACTCCAACTCCTCAGAAGTCATATTTTAACGACATTACGATGTATTTGTGCATTATTCAAAATTGTCCGAATGTTCATTTCACAGATCTTTTCAAATAAGGCTAATGTCCCATGCAGGGAGGATTAAACAAACTAGATATTTTCAGGTCATTGGTTAGTGTGGAAACATTGCCCATAAGTACAGCCAAATTCAGTTTGCGAACAAATATTTTTAAATCAATAATTGTTTTGGCTAAGTCTGCTTTTTTGTCTGGTACAAAGGATAAACCTTTGGACAACAAATCTACCATCGTATTATCAACTTGCATTGTAGTAAGATTATAGATTTTAAAATCTCCTTCAGTACTTACTAAAATCTGTGGGTTCTGTATAGAAGTTTGTGTTATCTTCTCCACTGATTCTGTCTCCTCCATTACTGCCCCTGCCCTTTGCCATTACGTCACTGGTTCATCTGGTTGTTCCGGGCTTCCTGAAAACCCTGGGAATTGTTATTATTGTTAATGTTTGTTGTTACTGTAGTTTGAGAGCCACCATTGTGCTGCCGGTCATTCCTAATCTGCTAACTACACCTCAATGGAGTAGTTTGTGTCGTGATGTCATTGTCGTCAGTGCTAATATTCATTTCACCTTGTGGGCATTGCGTATCCACATTCTGTTGATTTATCATTGGTTTGATTGGTTCTGGTGGTGGGGGATAAGCAATCCCATTAGAATAATCCTCAGTATGTCTGAGAATCTTTTTCTTTTTAATTTCAATGGCTTTAGCAATGGCATAATCAATACTAGAGAAAATACGTGCATAATCATATCTGTATCGCTGTAATTCTGGGTCAGTAGTTATCTTATGTTCAAGGGTTTCCAACTCGTTTTTAAGAATATCTACTTGCAGGTTATATTGTTTTATAAGAGTTTCAAGAAACTCAAACCCCTGTCTGTCAAACAAGCAGATAAGTTCATGGTGGAAACTACACTTATTGATTAAACTAACTGGATAGCGCCATTGACGCAATTCTTTAAGTACTTTACCCTTAGCTATGCATTCATGGAAATATGATATTTCCAATTGTAGCTTCCAGTACTTGAGGAGTTTTTGGTCAAAGTCTTTCAGGTTGGTGATTAAAGATACAACAATGTTTTCATTTACTATACTGATATTGTTCCCAGCATCAGCTGCAAATAATGATGGTGCACTCAAGTAGTCCGCTATAGTGAGAACAGAATCCAACCTCCATTGTGGCTGTTCATGCCCATTGACATTGGAGAGCATAACACTTCATCCACTCATCTCCACATTCGTTCTATGTGTCCCTTGGCCATTAGGGCCACTGTCCAAAGGTGCACTCGAAATCTCAGCATACGTAGGTGTGTATCCACTTGCACCAGGACTAGCCAATGTTGTTCCAACCATTACTCTTGAAGCCTTGCTTCTTTAGCATCAATTTTCTTGGACAAGGTGTCCACTCGATTCAGGAGTTTCTGCACTAGCAGAGTAAGATTACCCACGACATTCGCCTCAATGGTAGTACCTCCTGTTAAATCACTATCGTCTTGGGAAAACAAGGACTGTGAAATCGCTTCAGCTCCGTTCGCCATTAACAAACTGTTAATACACCCAAAACTCAGATAAACTAGTAAAAAACAAAACAACGAACAAGCTGTAGATTCCCACAAACTTTAATGTAAGCGCTTCCATCCAAAATAATGCTCAGACTTCTTCAGACATCAAATTATCCCTGCAATAAGGGATCAAAATACCCCATTCTCCTGATATCCACACTTCCTTCAGATACCCCCAAGCTGAACCATTCCAAACTTGTGCATCTTTAAAAGCTCCAACACATGGTACATTATTAACTTCTCTTTTCTTTATTCCTACTTATTCACTTATTTTCTTTTTTTAAAACATCTAAATCCTGCTGATTGCCCTGGAGCAAAGGCTCAACCTCATAACTGATCTAAACCGTGCTTCAGCAACCCAGAAAGTTGAAAGCAAAATGAGATCCTTGTCAGTGTGCACCATCCTATGGACATGAAGTCCATGGCTCAATTTCATGTCACATCCAGTGACCCTGATCCTCAGTGCTCTGTCAAAAAAAAAAAAAAACTCCATGAAAACCAAATCAAAATTACAAGGCAAACCTGTACATCCAAAGAAAATTCTGCTCAGTGTCCAGCCAATGCAGGCTGCTAAGACATCTCCAAACAATCAGCCAGAACACTCAATCAATTCCCACTGCTCACCTTTTACCATCTCCTTTCCTGGATTATCTGATCACTCCACTATTAGAGCCTGCCAAAAAAAAAAGCAACAATGAATGGTCAGCTTTCAGGAAGTTCTCCAAATGTTTAGCTCAGCTGGGAGAGAAATAAATGACATTAACAGAAAACACTTGATCCATTCTTCTAAACCAAAAGCTCCCAAACCAAAGGCAAAAAAAAATGGCCAGAGAGACCAAGCCAGAAATCTCTCCGATACATCAACAGATCAGCAGCAGCATCCAAGCCAGAATCCAACTCAAAACTCTCAGTCATTGCAGACATCTATCCAGACATGCCCTTCAGTGATGAACCACATGGCAAGAAAGCCAATAGTGGGCTTAGTCATTTCACCCAGTATGAGTAAATATAGGCACCATCACACAAATAATCTTTCTAGCTACTGTTGGCTATTGGTAGAATGTCACATCTCACTGCATATCCCCCTATGAGTAGAAGTGAAAAGGGATGGAGTAAAAGCAAGACCAACAATCCACCAGCTGTCCACTCCCAATCACTGGATGCACCAAAACCACACCAAACCCAATCACACAGAACTGTCCACACCTTTAAGTGAAATGGTAGCACAACCAGTCTAAAAAAGAGGATCGATCCGTTTCTTTGCTTTTGTTGCTGGTTTTTTTTTTTTTTTTTTGTTTGTTTTTTGTCAGCATACAATAAGGAAAACAAAATTCAATCCTGTGTGTGTCTGTGAAATACAAAGTTTACTTCTTCAACTCCTCCCACTGCATCGATCATTGACTGCTTCAGCAATGACCAAATACACCCTAACTGATATCTACTCAATAAAAGTATCCCTCCTAAGCTGTCCCATTTCTTAACTGCATAGAGTAAAAGATTCCACAACCACCAAATTAAATCAATGCAAACTATTTCACATAATCCTTTCTCTTTCTTTGTGTGTGTGTGTGTGTGTGTGTGTGTGTGTGTGTGTATAAATATAGGGTTCCTATTATGTGATCGAAGTTTTGAAACTTCAAACACAATATCGAACTTGTCTGTTCGAAGTTTCAAAACTGTAAACTGTTGCAAGCAGGGGGGCAAGCCCCCCTGCACACCTCACGTGGGGGGCTGTGCACCGCATACCCCCCACTCTTTAACTATACCAACTCCGAGATCGCACTACTGTGCAGTAAAGGGAAATAGTCCCTTTCTGCACTATAATGCGGTCTTGGAGTTGGTATATTTAAAGAGTGGGAGGGTGTTGGGGGTGCAGGGGGCTTGCCCCCGGCTTGCAAGAGTTTATTTTACTTATTTTTTTTTTTTTTAACGTGTTCGAACTTCTGCAAGTTCAACTATATGGTTTCAGCCATATACAGGTAGAACTTGTTGAAGTTCGATAGTTCGATCACATGATAGGAACCCTATATATATATATATATATATATATATATATATATATATATATATATATATATATATATATATATATATATGTGTGTGTGTGTGTATGTATATATCTACACATATAATCTTATGTATCTATCCATAAGCCTAACTGCAGACCCTCTAATATACCAGGGGTCTTACCGTCATTCCAGTTAACCAGTAACTCCTTACCTTGCCTTCTGCTACCTATTGCCAGATCTGTCAAATTTCCAGGTCATGCTGGACATGAATATGTGCTTTTAAGTCAAGCCAACACCAAAAAGACTGTTTCCCTCCCTTCTCTGAACCTGAAAACCCTAGACTGCTACCCTGCTTACCTCACTTCCTTTTCAACAAACACATCCTCCTCCAAACTAACCATTTCCTATTCAGCTTTCTTTAACTTTCCTTCCTTAAGCTCATATTACCATCAATTCTCCTAATTTCACACTACCCTCTCATCCTTCACCCCACCTTCTCTATACTACCTACTCAAGGTGTGTCTGGGCACATATGTCTGGATGCAAATTATATTATTTTAGTGCATATGCCATATTAGGAATGCCACATTTAGGAACTATGCATGCAAGTGGGCATTTATTGTGCGGGTGGGAGTGACAGTAACTGAGTTTGATGTATGACTCAGTATCATAGAGAAGGGAGGTGGTCTTGGAGGGAGGGGAAGACAACCAAATAGCTGCTCTACTTTTCCAAATAAGATATAAGCCTGCCAGTTAAGTATGATCTGACAGATAAGAAGCAAAAAATACAATGTCACACAGGTATCTACAGGTAACTATTGTACTTATTTGTTTGTACATGCCTTCTGTCAACTGGGAAGAACAAAATATTAATGTCTTCCTATCTCTTTCCCTCAAAATAATGCTAAAACATTTGCAATAAAATACATAAAAGTGGAATACACCAACAGTACACTGCAGTTTTACATTACTGTATGATCCGATTTTTCATTGGCAGAACTAGTGACAGCCTTCTAAGTACGTACTTCAAGTAAAAAGCCACCTGACAGATAGAAATGTGTACTTCATATGGCAGGCTGCATCTCGGAGAGTGAAGCCTCCCTCTGGGGTTTTACTGCCCCCAGCTCATAGTATTAACAAGTCTGACGATACAAAAATTAATAATGATTAAAAGATGATTCAAGTCACAGCTAGTTATGTAGCATTATAACACTTCTCTGAAATGTAATTCAAGTTTAAATAGCTATGGTCAAGTAATTGTGAAGTTCCTCATTCAAAGATGCCTTTTGCCATGCAATTACCTTTTTATTGCAAATTAAATTGAAGGCCAGTCAAAAAGGCATGAGTGAGAGAGCGGCGTATTAAACACAAATCCCAGCAGAGCTCATTAAAGTCAGGCTGTTGAGTACCCCTGTTTTTTTTTTTTTACTGTGCTGCCCAGGAATCTAATCAATGTGCAAACTATTTAGTGCGACATCACAGTCTGTGGTGGAATAAATTAAAACAACTCAAGAAATTCCATAGTTACTAACTTAGGATGGTACTGATTTTCTTTTAAAAAACGAAGGGATTTTAATGATTGAAACATTTACTGACCGCCTGCAGCATAAGAGAGCTCAGGTATGATGTTACCCTTTTGAAAGATGAGGTGATTGCTAAGGAATGGTTAGCTGGAGTCAAGCATGTAACATATCAGTTTATGACTGTACTTCTGGGAATACAGGCAAGGAGCATTATAGCAGGCAGATCAGGAAAAGTACTTCATTTTAACTTTATAATTGCTTTCCTATCAGCAGCACTATCACATCCAACACAGCATCAGGAAAAGAGATAATTCAGTGCAGTACAGTTAATGTCAATATAAGCACTGGCGTATGACTGAGAAGCAATGAAATTATTGCAGACAATTAAGTTTACACAAAGGAAGTATTCTCTGCAAAGTGTGTGTGTGTGTGTGTGTGTGTGTGTGTGTGTGTGTGTGTGTGTGTGTGTGTGTGTGTGTGTGTGTGTGTGTAATAGTATGAGTATACACAGCTGCTACAATACCTATTACTATTTTAGATCCAGTTACAGTGCTGCACAGACATTCCTACTCATATGTGAGTGTGCTTGTGTGTAAACTTATCTGGTGTTATAAAGGGAGCAAGTTTCTGTTATGAATGGAATTTTTGTTCTATAAAAACATTAAATGGTCAAAAGTGATGAAATGTCATCATATACCCAGCAGACTTCCTTTACTCCACAAAAGCATTAACATTAACAATTACTTCATGCTCCCAGACCAACCTCATGTCTTTCTCTCTCTTTCCTGTTTACACACCATGTGGTGCACTGGGCAATGAGCTCCTCTCAGTACTCACTGTTTCTGTATCGTTTATGGATTTTTATAGGCTCAGATTGCTAACCCAAGGCCCAAACCTCTTTGGAGGGTGCCCACGTAATGTGCATAAGCTGAATGCTGTTCCCAATGTCACAGAGAGAGAGTACACTTGACATACATTAAATGGTAAAAACAAATTATCCACGTGAAGAAGTGGTCTGCAAAAGAAACAAAAAATTGAATTGGCTTCCATTATCATACGATTAGCAAGCTTATAAAAAAAAAAAAAAATCATAACATGAAAATTCAGTAAATGATATACTTTCAACGGTGTATATCGTGATGATGATGTCATGATGATTTACATAAATAGTAGTTTGAAAAAAGTACCAGACACCTTTGTACATCTGCAACGTACTTACACTACATGTGTAACAAACAAATCAGTCTTCACAGAACTTGTAAGCAGTAAATGGAGACAAGAATGGGTGGTAACATGGGTGATAATGTCATACTTAACGATGACATCATTATTTAAAAAAAAAAAAAAAGCATAAATCCTTGTGAGGTCACCACTGAAAACATAAACATTCCTATGGTCACAAAAAAAGTATCACACACACACATATATATATATATATATATATATATATATATATATATATATATATATATATATATATGTGTGTGTGTGTGTGTGTGGGTCTGCTTCTTCAGATCAAATGCACATTTCAGTGAACATTATTTGCGCATCTCAACTTTTGTGAAACTACAATAATGCAATCACTTGCCTTCCCGAAATACATAACAGCAAAACTACAAATATGGAAAAAAATCAAAACACAACGCACACAATGCTTAGCATGTTTGCAAAGAGGCAAGCCCTCTGCACCACCCATGTGGGGTCTCTGCCCTCCACACCCCCTGCAAATTTTATATACCAACTCTGAGATTGCACTACAGTGACACAAAGGGTAGATTTACCTATCCTGACTGTAGTGCAAACTCAATTTAAAAGTTACGTCATATGTAAAAATTCTTTAACATACCATAAAGATTGCTGACACTACCATAACATCTGACATTCCCTCAAAACTGGAATGATATCAAAGGTTAAATGCACTTAAAGGGACAACTACATCAAAACACGTTGTATCACTTTCGAAAATTTAGCTTCCGGTAAAAAGAGTATTTTTGATAATCTGCAGCTTCGCACAAGAGGAGTTGCTCAACTAACATTCGCTGAAATGTGCATTTGAATAGAAGAACTAGACCCTGTATATATATATATATATATATATATATATATATATATATATATATATATATATATATATATATATATATATATATATATATATATATATATATATATATATATATACACACACACATACATATATATTTACATATATATATATATCTATATATAGAGAGAGAGAGAGACAAGAAGGTCAGCTACCCTTATTTTAGAGCACTAAACTATATCTCCTTTTTTCTTAACATTCCATCTCTCTTTTGCAAGCACACAGATACATACACACGCTATTTCACATAAGCGACTGTCACATGACTGACTTTCATATTACCGAGACAAAGAGAACGAAAAAGCAGAAACCTGAATGGCAGCTTTTAAAGAGGGTAAGTAAACACTCGTCCAGCTGTTTACGAACCTAACTCTGGGGTATATTTAACCCACCTAGGTGGGGGGCTATGCCCCCCCAGCACCACTCCTAACTAAATATACCAATTCCAGGATCGCACTACAGTGCAGAACACAGCATATTGATCAAATATTTACTTACCCTCTTGAAGAGCTGCCATTCAGGTTTCTGCATTTTCGTTCTTTTCATCTTGATATTATGGCAGTCATCTATGTGACGGACGATTATGTGAAGTAGACCCACACACACATCTCTGGCTCAGTATATATAAACACGCACACACACATGCACACACACACATGCACACAAACACACACACACACACACACACACACACACACACACACACACACACACACACACACACACACACACACACACACACACACACATACATACACACACAAACACACACACACACACACTAGACTAGACAGAGGTGTGTGTGTGTGTGTGTGTGTGTGTGTGTGTGTGTGTGTGTGTATTATGTGTGCACATGCATGCATGTACTCACTCTGAGAGAAGGGGAAAGTAATCAAAACAGAGCTCTTACCTGCTTTCTCTTCTCTATGTCTAACTGCCATTGCAATATGGCTGTAACCTTCCAGTGACAACATGCAAACATCTTTCAAGTGGCTTCTCACATAAAAGAAGTTTAATTATGATCAAAAATGGCATTATTTAAAAGGTCATCCATGTGTTCTCTAAATTAAGCCACTGTATTATGACAAATGTAACACATTTAGGTGTGAGCAGTGGATGCTTACTCCATGTCTGGCAAACTATGGGTAAACCCTGCATTAACCACATCCAAGCACAGTATAATGCTTAAGTAACTTAACGTGCACTAGCTATAACACCAGTGGCACAAACTCTGCTCATGAGATTTGTTGCACAAGCATTACCACAACACTAAGAATATACAGTGCTTCCACTTGTCATTACCACTGACGCATATCACTATGCAAAGACGAGCCCTTAAAGGAATTATGATTCTTATATGGCAGTCACTAAAAAGTGTATTTTTGTAATTAATACTGCTGCTCCATAATTATAACAACAATATATTAACTTTATATTTACTAAGTACAAGGGGTTACTGTTTTGTTTCTTGAGCTGTATTCTTCAGACCAAACAATGTCTCCGCTGTAAGTAAAACATTAGTTGCCTTCACCGTCTTATTCACATCTGACTGTATTCAGAAAGTCAAATGATTATGTGCCTATGGACTCACTGAAGCACATTTGGACAACTTCCAAAAATTAAACACACAGTCATTGAAAGAGTCATACCCTATTCCCAGGAATTAGTGACCTCAGAATTAGAAGTAACGAGACCGTGCGGGTATGAGCCTCCTTGAATAAGAAGTTGTGTGTGGTTTGCACATATGTAAGAATTTTTCTCTTGGCAATATCCTCATTCCTTTGGTCATAACTGACCAGGCTCTCACAAATGTGTCTTCTTGCTCTTACAAACACATTTTCTTTACTTAGTTTGCATTAATATCTACATCTGCATTTGACTGCAAGTGTTAAGTACTTATTTTCACTCTTCAGATCATATAGGTGGTTATAAAGTCAACAACCCATCCTTACGATACAAACAAAAGTTTGCCTAAGTACATACCATGCTATTAAATTAGTATCATTATGAACAATTTATAATATTTACCCATTTACAAAGTGCAATGACCACCGATGGAATGGTCAGGATATCAGAACTCGCTTTGCCATAGTAAGTCAATATATATTTCATAAAGACATGACTGCTATTCCCATATGAAACATACTAAGCATTTATAAAGCATACAAATACACTGAAATGGTACATCTCTTTTAGTTTGCATTAAGGGTAAAAATTTATATTTGCAAATACTATGTATTCTCACTACCTAAAAGTCCTTATCAGACTTGCCAGGTCATAAAAAACCTTTTAAATTACAGCTAATGTTCACACGTTCTTGGATCACAACATATACATTATCTGCCACTGTGACATCATTGTTCTTAAGAGAAAGTGTGAGGTCTATTGAGAAAAGAAATGTCTATTGCTCTCTTCTCATTGTAGCACTACTGTTTACCACCCACAAATCACTATTAAGTTAATATATAAATCTTTCTGAACAAATAATAAGAAATGCCAACTCAGGGCATGATGCTTGAGAACATGAGGATCACACTTGTAAGCCTTAATATTTCCATAAGACATTCACCAAGACCCCCTTACAGGTAATATACAAAATGACAACAAGAAATCTGAAATACATAAGGGGAAACAATTTTGAAAGCTCAGTAAATTGACCCTCTATTTCCCTTTCTTCTCTGTCTACCTACTTGATGTGGTTGCTTCCTTACTACCCTTGAGCAAAACAGTAGAGAATTATAAGGGAATGCTTTTAAGAAATATTTGATATTAACTCGACCAGTTTGGGCTCTTAAATAACAACACAACGTCAGATGATTGTCATCTCTTCAAAAGCAAAATTCTAAAGTACTTGCTTATTGTTTCAGTCCCAGCAGTTACTCTATCTTCCCCAAGATGCACACCAAAATTATTCCAATCCAGCATATGCAGTACGACAACCTTGCCTAATAATATCAGTCTTTCTCTGGAAATGTGCAGACTTCTATCATCAGGAGATTAGATAGACCATGCAGGAGATTCCCACAGACCACTAGTGCATATGTTTTATAAAATTTTCAGTAAACTGAGAAAAGGCAGCTGGCCTTGAAATAAAGACAGAGGAGGAAGCTATATATAAAGCCATTACAGACATAGCGCGGTGGTGGTGCCGTGGTAGCGTTGTCACCTCACAGTAAGACGCTGTCCGGTTCGATTCTCAGCTAAAGCCTCGTCTGCATGGGGGGCAAGCGTGAATGGGCGTACCTTCGTTGAAGG
This sequence comes from Protopterus annectens, assembly GCF_019279795.1. Taxonomy (NCBI): domain Eukaryota; kingdom Metazoa; phylum Chordata; order Ceratodontiformes; family Protopteridae; genus Protopterus; species Protopterus annectens. The sequence continues at coordinate 539,415,647 of NC_056743.1, forward strand.
TTGTGCACCAGGGCTGGTAACTCAGCATGTAAAAATCAACTACTAGTCATTAGCGGACTGGAGTTCCGCTGTGGTGACACCTAACTGAGAAAAGCTGAAAGACACAACAACAACAGACATAACCTACAAGCTCACATTAGGTTTTCATCTTATATCTTCCCTTAAACAAGATAATGCTCTGTAAACAAACCAGACACCCACACAGCAGTGACTAGGAAAGGAAAGAATGTCATCATAGCTTAAAGGATTATGTCTCCCTTGAGGGCTCCTAGCTGAAAATCCAGGAACGGTCTGAAAGTAGGAGCATTATGAGCACCTTTATCTAAGTTTTTGAAATAATAACATCGCTGTAACACATACACATACAGTATGAATGTTATTTATCTTATTCCAACTTTGTGTTTTTTTTTTTTGGGGGGGGGGGTTGACAGCATGTAACTCTTCAGGCTGGATTAAGCAGTTGCAATCAATCCATAGCTTTCAGCAGTCTTCTGAAAAATAGTAATTTCTACTCAAATAACAAAAATAGAAAGAAAAACAGTAATGTAAATACCTTGGACATTCTCATTAGCTAATTGGTCATCATCTTCAACATTATAAAAGGTGTGCGTCCCACAATGATTTTAGTTCCATGTGCTTCAATTCCTCCACTATGTAATCAATGTTCTCCATGGTGTCCATGTCCAGAAAGAAGCAATAACTGCTATGCATCTTTAAATGAGTCTGAAAAGGGCTTCTATCTTCAATACTGTCCGTGGAATCCTGTGCCTGACAATAAAGATCTCTGATCAGTTTTGTACCATTTCTAGCTTTTTCATAAGCTTGTTTCTGTCTTATTTGAACCAAAAGGATAAGTTGCATTTGTCCTTTTAAAAGAGATATATTGTTTGTCTGGACCTTTCTGAAGTAAATTTTGATGGCAATCTGGCCTGTGGTATAGTTTTTTTTTGTAATGTCTCTCTATTTAATAAAGATGATGAACCTCATTGCAGGACCTTCATTTTAGTTTGCACATCCTTAATCTCTACAGGAAAATAAAGTGTAAGGCCCAATTTAGTTTTCAGGACAAGCAGGGCTGCAGGAAACTCATATGTTTATATTCTGAGAGGTGGGAAAAAACACTTTTTTTCTGTGTGGATTACTACTCATTAACTATATGAAATGCACATTTCTGAAATTTTCTTTATCTAGAATTTCTTCTTTATTTTTAAAATTCAATAATCTTAATATTGTGTACAAATTCCATGTCAAAACTGCATTGCCAAAATGTGAATGTGATAGTCATGAAACTTCACTGTATCTGTTCCTTCTATTATGTCAAGCAATCCATTTTGTAAAAGTTGTTTCGTTGACTCATTTTTTTTTTTTGGCCTTATTGATTTTAACGACATCTTTGCGGTTTATCCATACATTTTAAGCTGTCACCATGTTTAACCAGTGCTTCCTCATATTGTGATACTGTGGTATAGTTTAGTGGCAGATCAGCCACTTTTCTTTCCATCCATCTTTTAGTTTCAAAAGTACAGTGTACTACCACCGGTCCTAGCACTATTACATTAGAGACAGTGCTCAGTGCATATCCACAGCACCTGTTTCCTTCAGCTTTACCTCTACTTTGGTGCTGGCTACAGGGTGTTGGCCTCTAGTCTGGTGGTCTAATTTTTCTCTACCCATTTTACTGACTGAATTTTACTGTGATTACTCAAAGATTAATTTATGTGACTTTGCTGCTCTTGAGGGATCCTACCACCTTGCTGCACTATTACACGTACTGACTCATTCGTAACTTTGGTAAATAAACGTGGTTATTTTCATCAAACCTTTAACACCCGCACTAGTACAGTGAAGTGGTTTTCTAATTATGTAAGTGAATCATAACAGGAATTAGAATTCATTGATCATTATTTTACCGCACCCACATAAAAAAAAAAATCTGCCTACACTGAGCCTAACAGAACCAGTGATATAACACAAACCAAGTAGTGGGGAAAAAGAAAAAAAAAAAAAACAGATTAACAGCTGCATGGATTTCAGAATGACCCTGCAGGAAGTCACTATCAGAACAGGGAACAGGTGCTAAAACAGAAAGGACACGGGGGCTTAAGTAACACATAAATTACAACAATGTAACTGCACTACCACTGCTGCAATAGAACCACGGGTTTCCTTTGTGGAAACTGTAATTATTTTATGCATTATTGCATGGTATATGTCGAACAAATGGACACAGAGTAACATTTAGCGTCTTCTCAGGTAGCCACTATGCTTTAATTAAATTCATATGCCATGACCATGGCTATTCTGCCTCAAACAAGGTACAGCTGCAAATATTACTATAATCTGCCTCATAAGTAGAGAAATCTTTTCTACATTTTAGCCACTGTAGAGTTTTTGAAATGTATTACTTCTTAAGGCTTAAAAATCCATTTCTATCTACTATAAAATGTATCTGTTGTCATACTGTAGTTTGGTGTGCTGAAATATTGTCATTTTTTTTCAATGTAAATTGTTGCTTAGGCTGTCACTATATTAAAGTAGATTTTATCCATTTGTTCATCCACTCACAATCCCTTTTCAATTTTTTACAAATGGGATTGGGGTGTCACTTCAACAGTAACAATCAACTAGAACCAAAGGTCATACCGCTGGGTGGCTAGCCCTACCACGGCACTAATGTAGATTTTTTTTTTTTAGTGTAAAAAAATTTGGGATTTGAGATTGCTATATTTTACATTGAAAACTGTTGTAATGTTTTTTGTCAGTATCAACTGTACTTGCCTTCCTGGCCTGGACTGTGTCTGAAAAGAGATCTTCATACCATTTCTCTTACTTGGTTAACAGATGATAGATAAATAAATAAATAGAATAGGTAAATAAATAAAATAACTAAATAATAAACTATGATCAATTATGCATTGTATTCAACAATGACCCATAGCCAGAGGCAGAGAAAGTAAAAATAATAAAATAGTATTGCTCTTGGGAAACATCATTTGGTCATTGCAGTAGCCTAGCCTAAAAAAATGCACCATTCTCATAGGGCGCCTAAAAGTACTTTTGATTTGTTTACATTTTTCAAAAATGTAGAGAGATGACAGATTGGTGGCTTATAGAAATCATGATGTTCAGTAGTACAGGTAATATGTCCGATGATGATGTTCTTTATCTTGTTGGGTGTTTTCCGGTTACCAAGTGGGATTTATTAAGCAGCTTCTCATATCTCATTATGCTATGGTACACACAAAATGGGAAAAATTCTTATTTTCAATTCATCTGTACTGACAATGATGATAAAATGTAGACTACGAAATAATTTGCAAGAGGCATCTCAGGCACACTTAGTGATTTACTATGGACCTCCCAAATTAAATTGATCATCCCCTTTTAACATGTTCACCACCATTATCAGAACAACATCATTTTATTTATTTATTGTTTATTTCATTTTGTTAACCAGGAAATTCTGACTGGGTATGATCCTTTTTTCACAGGTGGCGTGGGGAGAAAACCTCCACATTGCTTGCAAGAGGTGTGCATTTGCATTGCATAAAAGCTGGGGGTAAAGTAAAGGTGTATTACATAGATGTCAGAGTAAAACAAAAAAGCATTATCAGTGCAAAATTACACACAATTCATATGATCAAAAGTTTTTTTTCTTACTTACATTCCTCTCATTCTCTCCCTCTAAAAATTAATTTGACATTTTTCTGCAAATAATGTTTTTTGACTGGGGTAAAGTCTCCATAACCTTCACTAAGGTTAGTGCTGTGCTCTAAACACAACCTTGTTACTTACTATAATCACCACTTTCACTGTAATTCTGAGAAAAAAAAATTAACACTTTGTTTTGGACAAAAAACAAACAAAAAAAGCATTGGCTCTTCTTTATTGACTGACAAATGTTGATAAACACCATTTTTAAAGCAGTGCTTGAATTCTTTCTGATAGAAACTGCTGCCTCCTCCAAAACAAAACTTCCATTCACTTATTAATAAATAAGGAATATGCATTTTAAAGTAGCACCTCAGCCAACCTAAAAAGGTTCCAAACAAACTCCCAACTTGACTCCTCTGTCACTTACCCTAAAACCCCTACTCCCCCTCCCTAACTATAAATTCCCCAGTTGCTCACTAAGTCAAATGTCAACCCCAACACCCTGCACCTAAATTCTTGATATCAGGTATGAGTTTGGGTAAGCAGCTATGGAAAGAGAGTGCTGCTCATATGAGTTTGGGTAAGCAGCTGTGGGTAGGGAGCAGCAGGGGAATTTTAGGATTAGGGAGCAGGAGAGGGGTTTTGGATTATGGAGCAGTAAGGGCATTTTAAAGTTAGTGAGTGACTGGGGAATTTAGTTTTAGGGAGGGTGGCTTTGGAGTTTTAGATTTAGGCAGCAATCAGAGACTTTATGTTTAGGGAGGGGGTAAAGGTTTAGAATTGAGGACTGAGGAACAGGTTTGAAACTGGGTGGCGTTGTAGGTATACAGTTTATGTTCTGTTATGGCTATGCAGTGTACAGAACAGGGAATTGAGAGGGATATGTAGGAATAGGAGAGATTATTGTAATGTAAAGTACTTGCTTTTTCAAACAAGCAGGCGTGTTACACACTCTAGGCACACAAGCTCCAAAAGTAGAGGTCTTCAGCTGTTGGAAAGGCAACATGGAGTGTTACTTGTATTTATGTTCTCAAGGCACAAAACCTCTTTTGTGTAATCAACAGTGAAAGAATATCATTTGTAAAAATGTCTGCAGACTTCAATTATAGCATCTTCCTCTTGTCTATATACACTGGTCTACTTATTTTTATCACATATTGGAATCACCTTGAAAAAAAGTAACTTTAAGAAGAAGAAAACAAAACAGCAGTAGCTATAGACTATATTTGCCAAAGCTATAATGTTCTTTTTATATTGACTTGCAATATGTTTAATGCTGCTTTTAAATATCGAATCATGGTCTATCTTCTAGTACATCTTAAAATTATGTACACATTTATGAAAGATGGACATTTCCAGATAAATGCAAGTCTTGAAACTGATGATCTTACTTCTGATGCTGTTAGTCTACAATCTACTGCCTATAAATATCTTGCAGTTGTATGAACTATGAATTATACAATGTGGATTTAAATTACCGCTACCAGACAGTAAATCAAGAGCTAGCAAGAGTTTCATAAAAATAATGAAAAACAAGAACACCAACAGAAAAAAGAACTGGTGTGATAGTAAGTAGTTTTATGATTTAATATACTACTTTAAATGAAAGGAAAGGAAATCCTCTTATCTGATTTACTGTAATTTGTATTATGAATTGCTGGTAACCAAGTGGGTGATATTCTTTTGTATTTTAATTTGTATTTCTAGCCTATCTCCATATCCTCCCCAAGAGTTTCAAACTAACTTATGGCTACCACAGTAATTAAAAAAAATTAGCCTACTAGATGCTTTTTTATCATGATCAGAATGAATGTAAAAAACATGCTTAGTGGGCAAAATATTATTAGTCTGAATGTTTGTTTGCCCTCATCCCTTTTTGTCTTCCCTGTAGGAAACTAGGTGTGTTGCCTCAGACAAAAGTCATAATGAGGTCAGATGGAATTCATTTTCCAGCTTAAAGCATTTTTCCCTAACATAGTGATTATGCTTTTCATTTTGCTTGGCACAATAGTAAACTATCCTACAGCATAGATCTTTTTGTATTCTAGCATGAGTTCAAAGTGTTACATATGGGTTGTCTCCAAGACCATGCCTTCTTAACATTTAGTTCCCAACAGTTTATCAAACAATTCATGTCAAATACAATAAGTAGACAATCTTTTTCTACAATTTGATAAAAGACATTAATAGAAAGTAGACTCATTTCACAGAAAGCAGTTAATTGAAATCACACTGTTTGAAGCACCAGATAAGGAATCACTGTTCCTCCACTGCCTCATGTTCTCTTTTTCTAATGCACCAACTGATGGGTCTCTTCAATTTAGAATGAAATTGTTACATTCATCTCAATCATGTAGTATAACATCATCTTCAGCAAAACATTTCTTGTGAATTGCTTTCTCAGAAACTTCACTTTACAAAGTGTTACTTGATTGACTGTTCGTAATTGCAAGAAAACTGAATCATGGAGTGATTCAGTCAATGTTGACAAAAGGAAAGTTGTATGAAAAAAGTTGTTCTCTGTAGCCTGCATCTACAACATTTTAATATGTGTGTGTGTGTGTGTGCGTGTGCGTGTGTGTGTGTGTGTGTGTGTGTATGTGTGCGTGTATGTGTGCATGTGTGTGCGTTTGTGTGTGTGTTTGCCATGATCTGTCTAGCCACATTAAGAGTCGAATGAAAAATGGACCAGTGAACTATTATTTTTTCGGGGCACAATTTCTGGTAGCAAAGGTACTTCAAATGAGCCTTCTGATTATCTAATCCATTCTTGGACGATCCTCCAGGAAGTTTCTTCAAATAAGAAACCAGGAGTAAATTATGCGGTTACGCAAAAGTTTTTTTATCAAATCTGGATTATAATAGAGAGCTATATTTGAGATTCAAAAAAGGTTACTGCCATTGGTAAGTTTGAACATAAATGGATAAGCACTCAGAGATGCCCTTTCTGATACAAAAACAAGGTTGCTGCAGTTATTTTGCACAGTTAAATGACTCACCATTTCTATGGATGCTTTAAATGCTAATGTGATATTCCAGAAAAGCAGCAGATGCTAATTAGTCATGTGCACTCCCCCCTGGGAATACCTGCCTGAAGGAAGTTATGCATAAATTAACATCATTAACTATCATGGCCAAAATGCAGTGCTCCCCACTATTGTCCATAGGGAAGAGCATGGTAACCATCTGAAATGTTAAGACCAACTACATCAAGTCCCAAAATGTGGAAAATGAATGGCTCAAAGATTGAGTTTACATAAATTAAGTCTGAGGTGCCATTTCTCAAAATAGTTCCTTTTCTCCAAGATATAACAATCTCAGACTTGGTACATATAAGTTAGGAGATGTATTGGTGGCTTGCCCCCACATGTGGGGTGCACGTGTGGATTGCTCCCATGAAAAAATAAGTTTTAAAAGAAGTTCTAAGGAGATGAAGGATTTTGAGTTTCATTCTATGGGTTTTCAGTCTTTTTTTTTTCAGCTTTTCAGCAATCAGCATTTAAAGTACCAAAATTTCACTAGGGAGCCAAAGATCATATTTGCTGGTAAGGTCAGGTAAGAGTCAACAGACATATACCGATGGGAGAAGTATATCAGTATGTGTGTGTGTGTTTGTGTCTGTGTAAGGATGTCTGCATTTGTGCGGCAGAGTGAGCAAGGGGAACCCCTCACACCACAAACTTTTATAAATCAACAACACAGTCTCACCAACTTAAAGAAGCGTGGAATCTCCAAAAAGAAAAATGATCATAGCTGAGTACCTTAACAATGATTTCCAAAGGAAAAAGAGTGATAAATGTTCTGACTCTTCATCTTTGTTCCTGAAGGCAAAACCTTAAGGAATTTCACTCAATCATCTGTAAAGATGTCCCCGAATGGTCCATTTTCTCTGTAATTCTTCATCTTCTTTTTAATCACTGCTTCCTATTCATTTCATCAAGACTTTGTAGTTACATAGCTTCCTTAATTTATGTGCTGAATAGTTTTAGATGGCTTCTGTAGATTCTTATGAACAAGCTCCATTAATGGGTTTTACTTTTGTTCTGAGATTATTTTAAATGTTCTTTCCATTGTGTCAGGTAAGGCTTTGCATCATTTTGGTTGTGAAGTGAAGGTTGTGTTAAGGTTTAATTTTATTGCATTTTTTAAAGAAAAAAATGATATTTTGATCTGACTGCAATATAACTACACTCAAAGACTACAGTCAAAAATGTCACTCTAGACTTTACATAATATTTTCATGATGCTCTAGCTAAGTGTAATTAATGGAAAATGAAATGTTTGCATAATTTAATATGCTGTCACTGGCAGAGCTGAAATGTCCATACCAGTATGCCAACTAACTGGAAACATGTTCAGAACTATGAACTATTTTTAAACATGTGTGATCTAGAATCATTGCCAAGGCTAGCGACCACACCTGACTTAATACATTATTTGATGAGTGTCAGATTTTAATTATAGAACTATGGATTACTGTGAGAAAGATGACAGACTGTCAATGTCACTGCAGGGGCAGTGGGTGGGTCATTCAGAATCATTGCAGTTTACAGAAACATACATGCTTAATAAAATTTGTTGCATTTCTGCTTCCACATATTGGAAGACATTAACTTAACAGCAATATCTCTGGTATGTGCAATTGATATAATATTCTTCCTTTCACTTTTTTGGCCAGTGCACCTTAACGATCAGTCCTCCATACTGCTAGTGCAAAGATTCATTTGTTATTACAGGATTAAGAGCTCAACTTACAGGATCTATTTTTGCTCAACCCAGCAGCCAAAACCAAACATTTGGCAGTTCTGTCATCATCCCCAGTGGTCAGGGGTTTTCTGTAACCCACCCCTGTGTGCATACATCATTGTTAGACTTGGCAAGCAACAGTGAGTAATGTGAGGATATGATACTGTCAGGCTTATATGGTGGCAACACATCATATGTCGTCAAACATGGATTCTTCTTTTTGTATACTGTCCACAGCCAGGGCAACATTATATATGTGGCCGGCAGAGACATTTTCTAGTGGGGTAAGCATGCCTATACTTCCTGCCTGTGCTATTAAGTACCAGTGCTACAATGCAAATCACCTGGGCTGTAGTCCAAGCTTTACCCCATACATAGATCTAAAGATGCTATGTGTAACTCATGTCTAGAGGCAAACTGCGAGTGGTATCTATTTCTCTCTTTTATTCTGGTTTATTACAATAGAAAGTTATTTGCTGGTGATGAAAAGAAGATAATGGTTGTTTCTGTTTTCTAGATAAGATATGGTGATTTTTAAGAAAGTGACTGCCTATTATTTTTTTTTTTTTTTTGTGAGTTAAGCAAAAATATTTTAACAAAGAAAATACTGGCTTACCCAGCTGTTGCTTTGCTTTTCTGGTCTATAATGCATGTCAGTGACTAAAATAATTATAATACATAAGTCATGTGGGTTAGTCATGGATTTATTCAAAGCGAAAAGCATGTACTTCTGATGTAAAGCCAATGAGTAAAATAACATAATGTAAATCATGACTTAATGCACATACAGGTCATGAAATGCAGGGCTCCCTAAAAATGTGAGTCCTGATGCCATGCAAAATGAACTCCAGTAACTGTGTAAAGATTCTCAGAATTAGCATATATTCTCTCATTTACAGTTTTTGTTTCTTTGATCACAATTAGGGTACCTGCACTTGGAATAGCATCTATAATCTTAAACCATGCACTGTACTTTATATTTTATTTTTCCATAGAACCATGTCAATACTGAGCATGTGCTGTGGTTAACGACTTTTCTTTTTCCCCTGAGCCATGTCAGTACTGAGCATGTGCTGCTGCTGTGTATAATAGATCTCTTTCCATGACTCATGTCAATACTGAGCATGTGCTGTAGTGTACAATTTATATTTTTTCTTGAACCATGTCAATACTGAGCATGTGCTGCCCTGAGCCATGTCAATAGATCTCTTTCCATGACTCATGTCAATACTGAGCATGTGCTGCTGCTGTGTATAATAGATCTCTTTCCATGACTCATGTCAATACTGAGCATGTGCTGTAGTGTACAATTTATATTTTTTCTTGAACCATGTCAGTACTGAGCATGTGCTGTAGTGCATAATTTATCTTTTGCCCCCAGAATTATGTCGGCATTGACCATGTACTACAGGATTATTCTTGTTTCTCCAGAACTGAGTAGGTACAAAGTTTATTCCTCTGAATTTTGTGAATACTGAGCATCCACTAAAGAGTACAGTTATTTCTTTTTCCCCTGAATGATGAGTTCTTAACATGTACTGTAGAATATGATTTTTGGGGGGTTTCCACGAATCAAGCAAGTACCAATTATGTGCTGCAGTTTGTAGTTTTATTTTATTAAAATATGTTAGCACTGAGCACGTACTGTACTATACAATTAATTTTTTCCTGGATCATTTGAGTTCTGATCATGTTGTCCTGGGTGCAGTTACTTTTCCTTCCCTGAACCATATAAGTGCTGAATAAACATTCTGGTGTACAATTTCTTTCTTCCATAAATCAAGTGAGAACTGAGCATGTCTTGTGGTGTATAGCTCAGGTGCACAGTTAATTTTTCTTCATGTGAGTACTGAGCATGCTCTGTTTTATACAGTTTGCCTTTTTTCCTAAAGAGCATATGCTGTACAGATTCTTTTCCCCTTAATTACCAAAGTACTAATCATAGCTCATACATAATGTGCAGGTTCAAATTTCAGTTTCTAACTGTGAAGACTCTAAAGGAGCAGTACACAATGAAGCAGAGCCTGCTCTTCAGGTGTGCCTTTGTGCTTCAGGTTTTAATTTAATGCACACATGGCCTGGAGACTTTCCTCTGCCTTCATATTTTTCCCTACTATTCATTTCTTTGTGTATTGTGTACAAAGGCAGACACAAAGTTCAGAGCGACCTAATACAGAAATGAAAAAGGCAGCTCATCAATTTTCTTATCCTAACACCTTCACATGTTGATGTTTGTGTTGTGTAGTTTTGTTTTTAAATGAACTCTGCATTTCATGTTATTTGGCCTGTGGATACATATTATGCATAAACATGGGTGCCCTGGGGCAGCTGTCTTCATGGACAGTCTCTCTTTCTGAGTTAATGTTATATGAAAAAAAAAAAAACAGTGCAAAAATCCTAAGTATCCTTGTATTATTTAACTTTCAAATGTTTGCACAATAATTTATAACAAACTTGAGTGTATGTGTTCATTTATTTCTGACTGCACATAGATTTTTCTTCAGAGGACCACATTATCGATAATGGCCACAACACTGTATGCATTGTAAGCATTCTCCTTTTTAAAGCTCATTTTCATAAAACGTTTTGCAAGATTGCTTTACTGCAAGTTAAAGATCCAAGTTTTGCAAGTCCTGACACTTCAAAAAATAAAATAAGATTTAAACAGATAATGACATATTTTAAGAGTAGCTCTTGTACCTATTAAGTATTTTTTTTAAATGAGGACTTAATTCCTTGTATACCGCTCCGTATATGATGATGTACACACACACACATTATGCCACTGCATAAGGGGAGCATTCCAAAATACTGTAGTTTAGTTTGGGAGTTGGTATGCAATTCATATCTTCTGATTCAGTTTTATTTCTGCACCTCTGAGAATTACAATTACCATCTTTGGAAATTCAGTGCAAACAATTTTATCAAACCAGGTAAAACATAAATAATACTGTTTTAATTCAGAAGTCATTCCTGTGAGTAGGATAAACTTACAAAAGCTTATGTATAACAATATTTCTAGGATAAGACTTATTAGTTGTAACAATGTCGTTTTTATTTGCAGAACTGAGAATACGACATTATGTCATTATTATTTTCTCTTCACATTTTATAAACTTCATATCCAAAAGGTATACATAAAGCAATTAATGGCTAAGTCAATAGAATTTAAAATATTATTAATGTAAAATGTAAACATTTCACTCTAAGCACATTCTTTAGTGTTCAGAAAATAAGTCATCAATAAAAGCAATATTTCTGGAATTCTGAATTCTTGCTTACATCATGCCAAAAAGGAAAAGATATAGCTTCCCGTGATTTTTTTCTTCTGTACTTCCTTATCTACACTTACCCACGGTGGTGGTGCTGCGGTAGCATTGTCAACTCACAGTAAGACGCTGTCCGGTTCGATTCTCAGCTAGAGCGTCTTATGCCTGGAGACATGCGTGAATGGGCATACCTTCATTGAAGGTTGTGTGTCACGGCTGGTAACTCGGCATGTAAAAATCAACTACCAATCATTAGCGGACCAGAGTTCCTCTGTGGCCACCCCTAACCGGGAAAAAGTCGAAAGACACAACAACTTCCTTGTCTACACTTCTAGAAGAGTTCATCCTAATCTACATCATGGTGGCATGTGCCACTCATCTGAATACAACTTTCAAAATAAGCTGCTAGACTAAATATGTGCTAGTGGGATTGTTGTTCAACTTTCTGTGATCACTGTTAATTTTTGTGCCACCAAATGTCACTCAGTATTTTAATTTGCTTTGTTTTACTATATCGTAAAGCATAATTGTTCACAGTCAGAAAGGGACTCAAACTTAATTTAGATGCTTGTAGTTTGGTTAATAGTGATTTGATATCTTGCTAGAAATAATGTAGCTGGTTATAATCTGGTTCCTTCTGATTGATACCTATTTGCTAGAAAATGCCTCTGACAAACCTGCCAATTTAGAGAAATCTGCTCATTGGCAGGCTAATGTTACTGGGGAAAATGCACTCTCAGGAATGGGTTAAGTGACTACAGATCATTGTATTACCGTACTCTTCTTTTATGCTATCCCATGATGCTAATCACTACTGAACTCTTATGCTATCTCATGATGTCAGTCATTACCATCCAACTCTCAACCCTAGCCCTCTGGTTCTCACATCTGCTTTGGTTAGCTCTGCCTCAGAGCACAGCTGAATGCAGATAAAACAAGTAGAAAAGAAAGTGACTTGAGCCTTCTGCAGGCTTGCGTGTTTATTTTATTGTATTTATGTATGTATGTATGTGAGTATGTATGCATTTGTTTGTATTCTTACTGGCTGTTGATTATCAACCCATTTGGGGTGAATGGACAATTCATTTCCTAGCATTCTGGAGAGTGTTGACAAGCCATTGTTCATACAGCCATCATGGTTGTTCAGAGATTTTTGCTATTTTTTGCAGTGATGTTTATGCATGCATCAATGAAACACCATAAAGGGACATGCAAGCTGTTGACTGTAGAAGACAATGTTTTCACTTTTGTGCTGGGGTTTGCTTCATACATCCCCCCTCCCTGCCTGTTTAATTCAGTACAGGGGCCAATAATCAAACCCTTGTCATTTGGGTCATAGTCAGGGATCTATCACTTTGTTCCACGGAGCCAGAACCATCAGCAACTTTATTTAAAGTTTTCCATTTGCCATCAGTATATACATATATTATGAGAAGTATCATGCCAACTCCTTATTCCAGTGATACCACTGATGTTTGAAATGAGACTGTCACATTGTCCCAGAGATGTGATTCCTATGAGAAGTATCGTGCCAGCTCCTTGTCACAGTGATACCACTGATGTCTTCACAGCTCTGCTGAAATGAGACAGTCACAGTGTCCCAGAGATGTGATAAGCAGTACTGTAATCATCCTGCAGTGTTCTAATGACCATCCTCATCTAGAAGCTTGGGGAGTATAGTTATATTTCCTGTAGTCTTCTGTACATAGCCCTCGGAATGTCCTGTTCACTGCTATGTCCTCTGATGTACAGTGAGCAAAGCCCCAAATAACTGTTCTTGTACGACAGTAATGCCCTTCTTTGGGAAAAAAATAAGCCTTCATCCTGTCTCTAAAATGATGACTAAATACAGGTAAGATGAGATTTTCTGGAGAGTCTTTGCCTCTTCTAGAAGCTAAGTGCCCTCCCATGGATTCTTGCTTTGCAATAAAGCTGATGTCTGTCCTTTGGATGTTATCAGCCTAGCCTTGTGACCTGGTGGTGAACAGTTGTTTTCTTTCTATACAGGTATTTTTAAATATTCTTGTGTGTTAATTTTAACTTGTTATCTTTACAGTGACTCTCAAATTTCACATTTTATCCTCAGAACAATTTTTGTTGTGGTACTGCCAGCCTAGCTATCTGGAATTTTCTAAATAATTCTATGTCATTTGTGAATATTGATATGATTTATACAGAACTGTATGTTATTATGTACTAAACTTTGAGAAGTTAACCACAGCATACTCTGCTGGAACACAGAAGATTAACTTACAAAACTTCAAGAAAATAAGTTGAAATTAATTGCTTCAAGATATGCTATGAAAGTTAGTTTCATTGCAGCAAAAAGACAGGATATCTAGACCTAGAATATTTTCTATTGTCCTGGAGAGAAGTAATTATTAAGTTTAAAATGTAAAAGTGCTTAATTGTTTTACAACTTCCAGTCCTGGGCAAACATCTCGAAGATATGTATTTCTCACACAGAGATGTGAACATTTTATTAGTTTTTGTTAGCCTGGGAACTGAAGGCAGGTGACAAAGAGTGATGTCATCCAAGCTGACCCAGCAGTAATGTTTGATAGTAATTTAAGAACTCTCTCTAAGAGAGACTCTGTGCATTTTGTATGTCTTTGGATCTGACAACATCCACTCATCATCATCATCATCTGCTCTTGCCTTGCTAATAGTAAGTAACTAGGGTAAATTATTATTTTTTAGATATAGTTAGGAAAATAGTAAAAATTAGTTTAGATGTTTTCTGTATTTATTTGAGACTGTCCTGCAATGTTTTAAAATATTTTGTGTGATTCTGAACTATGAAGCAACTGTGTTGATTGAGTACTGTCTTGTTCTTTTATTATGTATATTAAATATATTTAAACATATTTTTGTGGCTGATATTTGTGAGACATATTTAAGCTATTAGAGTACTTGCATATGTATTTGGTGACAGTGTACAGGTCACTCCTAAACAGACTTGCTCTTAGTCACACTTACCATTTGGATAATAGTAACATTACACAGTAGGATTGGTCACCCTTTGGGAAGGTCCTTAAAGTAACTGATAAGGGGTTCTGGTGGCAGTGATAGCTAACCTTATGGTCTGGGCAGAAGAGGGCATAGCTAGGAAACCTGTGCCAGCCTTTCCCAGGTGTGTGTTTGTGAATAAATCAAATCTCAAAGTAAGTGTGTGTGTGTGTGTGTGTGTGTGTGTGTGTGTGTGTGTGTGTGTGTGTGTGTGTCAGCTACTTGGGCAGGGACATGAAGCACTGGCTGGACAAAGAGAATGTTGGGAGGGCTTGGTTTGGAACCCTGGCTAAGGACTCAACTCTGTAGCTGTGCCACTGTGAAGTCTTACTAGGGATCTGAAGAAAGAGGGAGAAACCAGCCCCAGACTGACTGTGACTGCTAAACACACACACACATTATGCCACTGCATAAGGGGAGCACTCCAAGATAGTGTAGTTTAGTTTGGGAGTTGGTATGCAATTCATATCTTCTGATTCAGTTTTATTTCTGCACCTCTGAGAATTACAATTACCATCTTTGGAAATTCAGTGCAAACAATTTTATCAAACCAGGAAAAACATAAATAATACTGTTTTAATTCAGAAGTCATTCCTGTGAATAGGATAAACTTACAAAAGCTTATATATAACAATATTTCTAGGATAAGACTTATTAGTTGTAACAATGTAGTTTTTATTTGCAGAACTGAGAATATGACATTATTTCATTATTATTTTCTCTTCACATTTTATAAACTTCATATCCAAAAGGTATACATAAAGCAATTAATGGCTAAGTCAATAGAATTTAAAATATTATTAATGTAAAATGTAAACATTTCACTCTAAGCACATTCTTTAGTGTTCAGAAAATAAGTTGTCAATAAAAGCAATATTTCTGGAATTCTGAATTCTTGCTTACATCATGCCAAAAAGGAAAAGCTATAGCTTCCCGTGATTTTTTTCTTCTGTACTCCCTTATCTACACTTACCCGCGGTGGTGGTGCTGCGGTAGCATTGTCGCCTCACAGTAAGACGCTGTCCGGTTTGATTCTCAGCTAGAGCGTCTTCGGCGTGGAGACATGCGTGAATGGGCGTACCTTCGTTAAAGGTTGTGCGTCAGGGCTGGTAACTCGGCACGTAAAAATCAACTACCAATCATTAGCGGACCAGAGTTCCGCTGTGGCCACCCCTAACTGGGAAAAAGTCGAAAGACACAACAACTTCCTTATCTAAACTTCTAGAAGAGTTCATCCTAATCTACATCATGGTGGCATGTGCCACTCATCTGAATAAAACTTTCAAAATAAGCTGCTAGACTACTCCAGTATGTGCTAGTGGGATTGTTGTTCAACTTTCTGTGATCACTGTTAATCTTTGTGCCACGAAATGCCACTCAGTATTTTAATTTGCTTTGTTTTACTATATCGTAAAGCATAATTGTTCACAGTCAGAAAGGGACTTGAACTAAATTTAGATGCTTGTAGTTTGGTTAGTAGTGATTTGATATCTTGCTAGAAGTAATGTAGCTGGTTATAATCTGGTTCCTTCTGATTGATACCTATTTGCTAGAAAATGCCTCTGACAAGCTTCTGCCAATTTAAAGAAATCTGCTCACTGGCAAGCTAATGTTACTGGGCAAAATGCACTCTCAGGAATGGCTTAAGTGACTACAGATCATTGTATTACCGTACTCTTCTTTTATGCTAGCCCATGATGCTAATCACTACTGAACTCTTATGCCATCTCATGATGTCAGTCATTACCATCCAACTCTCAACCCTAGCCCTTTGGTTCTCACATCTGCTTTGGTTAGCTCTGCCTCAGAGCACAGCTGAATGCAAATAAAACAAGTAAAACAAGTAGAAAAGAAAGTGACTTGAGCCTTCTGCAAGCTTGCTTGTTTATTTTATTGTATTTATGTATGTTTGTGTGTGTGTATGTATGCATTTATTTGTGTTCTTACTGGCTGATGATTATCAACCCCTTTGGGGTGAATGGACAATTCATTTCCTAGCATTCTGTAGAGTGTTGACAAGCCATTGTTCATACAGCCATCATGGTTGTTCAGAGAAAATCCTGAAAACACAAAATAGACATACTGATGTCAGTGTGGCTTTGCTATTGTTAGCCCTGTGGTGTTAGGTCATGCGTTGGGGTCAGGTAAGTGTGCGGTTGGTTTTATGTTAGGGTTAGGGGCGGTTTAAGTGAGTTAGGGTTAGGGCGCAGGTTAGGCATGTATGCAATAGTGACAAATATTGGGGTTAGGGGCGGTTTAAGTGAGTTAGGGTTAGGGCGCGGGTCAGGTGAGTGTGCGATAGTGACGGACCTTAGGGTTAGGGTTAGGGTCAGGGTCAGTTGGTAGATATTAGTGTCTTTATAGTGACATATTAGCATTATTTGTGTTTTCAGGATTTTGAGTTTCAGGATTTTGGTCTTTCAGGATTTTGGGCTTTCAGGATTTTGAGTTTTCAGGATTCTGAATTTTCAGGCTTTTGGTTTCAGGATTTTGATTTTCAGGCTTATGATGTTTCAGGCTTCTGAATGGGAACTATATATATATATATATATATATATATATATATATATATATTTTTTTTTTTTTTTTTTTAATCGTTTAGGCAAGGGAGTCAGGGAGGATGAGATCAGGGCTTCTTGGTATGGTGCCATTTTGACAGCGTCAGGTAGCTTATCTGTTATGTCATAACTACTGCTCCACATCATTTCCAAGTGAGCATTATATATGCATATGCCTCAAATTTGGTGGTGGTGGTATCTATCAATTATTGCTAGCCAATGGATGCAAACTCTATCCCTCATGTAAAAGCTGAGATGGCAAAAATATCAGAATACCAATCCATTTGGATGACTCCACAGAGATCATGTCTGCTTAACCTTAGTTACCTGGGGTTCCAGTGAACGTTCCAAGGCCCAAGGTTGGACTCTAGATGACACAGACAAAGATTTGTGGGAATTCTGCACAGTAATGCCATGTCATGTTAAATATCTAGTAAATGAACCAAGAAAAAAAGCAAATATCAATTGATTTGGTTTAGTGCTTGTATCTTCCATATTTTGGGAAGCATTTCAGTAACTGAATAAAACAGTTCAAAGAGCTCTTTGTGGTTAAATGTATCAATTCAAATTAAGATAAAAGAAAAGCCTTGGGTGTTTTAAAAGTACCTTCAAGTTTTTATCTCAAGCAATATTATCCGAAGCCTTTGGTGAGTCAATTGATTTTTCTGATAGTGCTGTACCAGCAATGCAATGAAATAACTTTTCTGCTGAACCTTACTAAACAGTAGTTGCCTTGCTCAGCTGTTAATTAATCCTGCTTTAGATGCTATCTGTGTGATACAGAAATAAGATCAGCCAGCTGTGGGAGAAGATCTGAAGTTCTTTACTGTGGTATATTGCGGATCTGTTCTGCTTTACACCGTGAAGCTGTGTGTGAGACATGTAGGCTCTAGTGATTTGACTCTGAGGTTATACCTGTCAAGATTACAGGCAAAAGAGAGGTGAAAAAAATAGCACACAGTGGACATAAAGCAAACATTTTTGACTGCAGAAAAAAAATACATGATACAGCGTTCTGTTCTAAGATGGTACAGCAGTACCACATGCAGTGAAAGGTAATTTAAATACTGCTAGATAAGTTGGACCAGGGTTACCAGAGGTGTATTTGTTATAAATAAAGGTGTGTGTGTGTGTGTGTGTGTGTGAGAGTGTGTGTGTGTGTGTGTGTGTGTGTGTGTGTGTGTGTGTGTGTGTGTGTGTGTGTGTGTGTGTGTGAGTGTTTAAATGCCACAGATGCTTGATGGTAGTCAAATGAAAACTAGCGTGTTTCACCTAAGCTATAAACCAGTATGTTTATTATTGTTTGTTCACACTATATTAACTTATAACTTTACATTAATTTATATGAGTCAATCAGTACAGGATTAATATCAAAAATAAAGAAGGGCTCTGCTGGGACAGACAATAGAAAAATAAATCATAAGTGTGGAATTATGAGTCCATAGTACTTGTACAGAATTTTGTCTGCATTGGTAGCTGGCTGAACAGAAAGTAGATGAGCCTTGTTTCCCTTGGTACTTACAGGGCTTCCATGTACCAGTTGCATTGCTTCAGTGGAATCATAAATATTAGTGTGTTGTTGTCTGCAGTCTAGTTATCTGTACTGACTATGAAGATATTGTTTTAGGTACCTTGTGCTGGTATTGCTTTTTGTCCCAGTTCATGAAATACATCCACAGTCAGTCCATGGGGCCAGCATTGTGACAGTTAATGAGAGCACTGTATCATGTATAAATATAACTA
Source organism: Protopterus annectens (assembly GCF_019279795.1). NCBI lineage: Eukaryota > Metazoa > Chordata > Ceratodontiformes > Protopteridae > Protopterus > Protopterus annectens. The sequence continues at coordinate 539,434,626 of NC_056743.1, forward strand.
ATACTTTATGTGTAAGTGTGACTAGTGCTTCTGTAAAGGTGATCTGTCCTTCACCTGAAAATATGACTTATGTTTAGTAAGTGTGAGGTGATCAATCCTTTACCTGAAAATATGACTTATGTTTCATTTGTAAGTATAAGTTGTATACCTGTACAAGTAATTGTTCCTTTCCCTGAAAATATCACCGATGCTTCATGTCCAAGTGTGACTAATGCATCTGTAAAGGTGATGAGTCCTTTACCTTTAGATAAGACCAGTTCTTCATGTCTAAGTGTGACTAGTGCATCTGTAAAGGTGATGAGTCCTTTACCTTTAGATAAGACCAGTTCTTCATGTCTAAGTGTGACTAACACATCTGTAGAGGTGATCTGTCCTTCTGAAAATGTGACTAATGATTTATGTGTAAGTGTGACTATGGCACCTGTAAACGTGATTAGTCCTTTATCTGGACCCTACCCAGTTCAGCTTTGTTAAGTGTGACTAGTGCATCTGTAAACCTGGTCAATTTCTTTGGAAAGGTGGTCCACACAGCCTACCTCATTATAGATAAGCTCACCAGTTATTCATGTAAACCCCAAGTGTCACTAGATGCATCTGTAAACTAGCTCAGGGACAGAACCCACATGGTTAATTGCTGGAGCCATGTCAGACCCCAAAGTGGTTAGACATTTATCTTTAGATAAGACCAGTTCTTCATGTCTAAGTGTGACTAGTGCATCTTCAATGGTGATCAGTCCATTATCAGAAAATATGACCAATGCTTTATGTGCAAGTATGGCTCTACTCAGTGCATACCGCCTGCTAAGAGGTGATCTGTCCTGATGTATAAAGCCATGTGACTAAAAGGGCATAGCAAAATTAATTTATGGGTGGCAAGTGTGAAACACACTATGGCACCTATAAATGCCCTAAGGCAGATAGCCTAGTATGAACCTATGAATCTGAAAATATGGCCAATGTCTTATATGCAAGTGTGACTAGTGCACATGTAAAGGTGCTCACTCATTTACCTGAAAATACGACCAATGCTTCAAGTGCAAGTGTGACAAGTGCACATCCAAAGGTGATCTTTCCTTCACTTGAACATAAGACTAATTCTTCATGTGCTTAAAAGTGACTCATAGTTAATGTGCAAATGTGACTAGTGTTTCATGTGTTTAAAAATAACTAGTATTTTGGGTGCTTAAACGTGATTAGTGTTTTGTGTGTAAATGTGATTAGTGCTTTATGTGTAAATATGATTAGTGCTTTGTGTGTAAATGTGATTAGTGCTTTATGTGTAAATGTGATTAGTGCTTTATGTATAAATGTGATTAGTGCTTTATGTGTAAATGTGATTTATGTGTAAATATGGTTTGTGCTTCATGCATGCATGCATATGAAAAATGCATAATGTGTCTGTGCAACTATAGTTTCATGTGTAAATATATGTGTACATGGGACTAGTACTTTACATATAAATGTTACTATATTGTTTCATCTGTAAATTAAAAAAGTGCTTCATATAATTAAACATGTCTTTGTGTGTAAAGGTGACTTGTGTCTGTATGTACGTATGAAATGTCCTTCCCGAGTACATGCTACTAGAGATTTAAGTGTAACTATTGCTTCATGAGCTAATATGAGTAGCACTTCCTGTTTGAAATTGACTAGTGTAATTTGTATGTATGTAACATTTGTTGACAGGGAACGTCCGACTAGGACAGAACCTATTTTCAGTGGATGCCCAAAAGAAATGCTCCAGACACATGTCTTTGGAATGTGGGAGAAAAGTGGAGTACCCAGAGGAAACCCACATGAACGCAAGCAGGACAAGCAAAATTTGCACATAAGGCACCCCAGCCAAGAATTGATCCAGAAAACCTCTTGCTGTGAGGCAACAATGTTAACCACTGCTTCACTGCACCACCTTAGTGCTTCATTTTTTATGGATTTTTACTCTGGTGTTTGTGACTGATGTTTGTTGAGAGTATATTCCACATTATTACTTTATTAGTACTTACAGCTTTGATAGACTGCAGAGAACATTCTGATGACTTTTTTTTTCTGTTTAGATTTAAATCCATTTAGGTATATGCTAATCTTTCTTTAGGAGTTTGAAAAGCCATGCACTGGAGTTCAGATATGGTGTTTAGAAAATTGAAGTAAAGCTTTGAGAGCCTGAAAAATGTCATAATTTTATTTATGCCCTTTATGGTACTAGTTTCTGCATAGCTGTAATTATACGTCTGTGTATAATGTGATGATGACTGGTAATGTCACTTTCTTCAGCAATATTCATGATTTAGTAATTATCACAACATTTGAACTGACCATACATGAAATGCTTTGCAATGTATAATAATGAAATTACAATCAGTAGATGTGGTACTACCTAACTCTACCACATCACATGTAGTAAACAATACTTTCAGTACTCTACATACTCAATTTCTGTGCAACTTTGAAACTCAGACAGAGACATGTCTACTTCATTAATTTCTAGCCAAAAATGCTTGAATGTTATGGTTCAAGTTATTAATTGTAAGGTAAGATTCCTGAACACAATACATTGATTGGTAAATGCATTATTTAATTGTTTTATACTCTGGAAACTACTAGTGAGGAAGGCATAGTAACAAAACAACAAAAATATCAGTGTAAATCATGTCTGAATTCAATGTTTTCTTTCAATGTGTAAGTGGAAGCTTTTTTTCAGTATCGCCTCATGTTTAGTCTGCAACATACTTCTCCTAACAAAACGTCACCTTCTGTGTAATGTCTATAATGCTACACAGAGCCTTGCAGATGTGACTTTAATATTCACTTCCATAACAGGAAGAATGAGTTTATCCTCATTATAATACAATACACCGACTGTTCATTGTTGAATCTTATTGGATGTCACTATGGCAGCATTGATGCACTGTTATAATAACCAGACAATTACTCAGCTGTCTTGTCGTAGGAACTAGATCTGATTTTTCAACAATCAAGATAGGGAGATGTTGAGTTATAGTTGAACTCACATCGAAGGGAAACAATTACTGGCTGTAACTTCCCACTTCTGACCTACATCAGCAATAATATGAGTTGCTTGAATTAACAATTCTTTTACTTTGCACTGTGCCTTACTCAGCTTTCTTGCAGAGGCTGTGATACTTTGCACTGTGCCTCACTTAGCTTTCTTGCAGTGGCTGTGATACTTTGCACTGTGCCTCACTCAGCTTTCTTGCAGTGGCTGAGATACTTTCCATTGTGCCTCACTCAGCTTTCTTGCAGTGGCTGTGATACTTTGGATTGGGAATGACAGAACTTATTTAAAATGTTGCATTGCTACCCTGGTAACTGCATAGGTAATTGTGCTTATGTGCAGTGTTCCACATCCTGCAAAACCATACCCGTTATGTCTGATGTACTTCCAGAACCAACTGGCGCTAGATTGCAGTTTTTTTAAAAAATGCGATTGTCTCTTTCTGCTATTCCTGAATTCCATGTAACTGCCTATGAATGTCAGTCGGCCTTGTTATCTTAATGTATGACTTGAATTTCCTCTTGTCAAGTTTTCATGGAACATACTATCCAACACTTAGCATACCATTCAAAGCTCCAAAGTCTGCTCACATGTGGCCCAATTTGGAAGAAGTGCATTGTGACACAAACAGCTTGTCATAAAATCCTCACACCATTTACATGGTGTGGACTTTGTGCAACTGTCTCTCACTCAGTTTAGAAATACTTGGACTGAACATTTTAGAAGGCTCATGCAAATTATTTTGTGCCTAATGATATTAACACAGTATAATCAATATGACTGGTTGCATACCTTATAACATTGTTGAATTCACTGTATTTTTGTCGGAGTATTTGTCATGTAAGTAGGACTTGAGCCCAAGGATTTGCATTTTGCTTTGCACCTTTGTCAACTTGTTTACCATAAAAAGTTCAACAAGATTCTTATTCACATCAGAAGAATATTGTTTGCATTCTTACACCAGATGCTTTAATTTGTTTTGCAGTACTGACATTGGAATGCAGCGTTAAAGGGTGCTGCACACCAGCTGTGCTGTACTTTGATGAGATATTAAACCAAAACCTCTCCTACTGGAGCTGTAGGCACCTATTGGAATTGTAAACAATCCTGTGGTATATATCAGAAAGAGAAAAATTTTCTTGGTGTAAAGGCAACATTTCAACCAGTCAATATGAAATACTCCTCTGGTTACCCCTGAAAATAGGCCATGCCTGTTGGAAGACATCCAGCCAACAAAGAAATGCAGTGGAATAAATAAAATAACATTAAGTTAAATAAGTAGATCAACAAATGAATAATGAAAGAATGAATGAAATAAAAGAATGAATGAATGAGTCATGGCAAGGAAAATGCTTTCCAGTAAATAAACAGTGCACTTGTTGAGTGCTGTAGGTTTCAGTTTATTGTACTTTGAGACATTGGGAAGAAAATTATAAAAGTTGTGAAACCTTTCCTTCTGCACTGATGCATAGTAGGGAAAACATATATAGCTTATTGATATAGTAACACTCATCAAAATTAAGTGAACTGCCATAAATTCCCCAGAGATACACTCATTAGAAAACTACATATGATGCTAGAGTTACATAGTGTTTAAAATAATAATTGTTTTAGACATCACACATTTAATAGCTCACTCTGTTCACACAAAGTGCATCTTTCTATATTTCTGTAATTTTTTTCATCACTAGATCCTCTCTCCTTCAGCTCCATCTGTGGTGATGTGCAAGAGTGGCTATGTATATTTTGTCTGGATTTTAAACAGTTCCCAATCAAAAGTACTGCTGAAGTTCCATTTCTACCCTTACAACTAGGTCTACAATTGCTCTCTAATGTTGCCAGCAAGCTAAAACATATGTATCTAATTTACATTCATCCTTACACCTTCCTGTGTTTAGCTGCCTGCACATCAATGCACCTATTTCCTATTTCTAGTCTCTTTCCCTTACCCTGCTGTCCCCATTCTAGTTTTCTCTGCCATAACTACTGCCTATCCCTATTGTAGATGCTCATTTGTCATTATTCTCAACTGTTGTTGACACCACCTACCTCTTCCTTTTATTTTTTAAGCCACTAAGAGCAACTCTACTATAACTTTTTTCCACCAGCTAAATTACTTTGTACCCTCTCCCATTGGAACCTGCTTTAGGACACTGCTTCTTTGCTTTTAATAGCCTGTATTCACAGTTCTTATTGATGGTTTCTGTTGCTGACCCACACTTTTAGGTGTAGCCCAGCTCCATTCACCCTTGCTGCACTCGGGCTCACTCCACTCCCGTAACCTACCCCTATTCCCACCCATCCCTGAATACTCTAAACTTATACTCTAACCTACCTGTAAGGCCCTTCCCCCTCAGTCAAATTATCCAATAACCATACATCCCTGGCCCTGATCACTAAACCTGCCCCTACTTTGCTCTTCATCCCCTACCTCACACTCCTTCAACTTCCTTTTAGCTCTGTTGCACAAATCAATTTCCCTCTCTCTACCTCTGCTCAATCCTGATTTTCATCACTTAACCCTTTTTTATCCCTCCTCTTACCTTTTGCTCCTCCTTTTACCATCCTAACTTTCTTTCAAAATCTTTCTACAATAACTCCACTCTCTGCATACCAATAATATACTCTTATAAAATAATAGCATGCTAGTGTATTTCCTCTTAATTTCCATTCTGTTCCTCCTCTCTGGGTTATCATCTTATCACGGTGACCTACTATACCCTCCACTATCACCCACTCTTAACCAAGTAACATCCTCCTGCAATAAATCCCTGCACTTCCCTATTCCACACTCTCTCTACAATGCCTCCTATATTCAGTTTCACAAATTAAAACATTTCTATCTTTCTCTCAATTCCCCTAAACATAAGTTCAAACCTACTACTTTTGACTTTTATTTCTCTAAACCTAATTTACTTCCTATAACACTCCTACCAGATGGGGGACATCCACCCCAACCCTGGTCCATCCCCTTCCTCCAACTCTGTCACCTCCAACTCACCTATTGGACACCAACTCCCCACCTCTCCAACTAAACACCTGTCTATCTACTCCATAAACCTACACAGTCTCCCAAAGCAAATAACATAATTACACACTTGGATTGCCCACCACTCTTTCTCCACATCTTAACTCTCTTGGAAACATAGGTCAAACCTCATATCACAAACTCAGAAATTCTACCCCTGGCTATAACATTTTCTGGCAAGACAGACTTTCCAAAAAAAGATATAGGAATTGCAATCCTGTACTTATAATAGCTTAACCTCTCTCCCTATCCCTACCCCTCTCTGACTTCTCCCCTGCAGAGCACACACAAAAATGTTGCCATATTGTCTATCTGTATACCGCCTAGTAACAATATTCCAAATTCTTGAATCAATTTTTATTTGGATCTATCAACATCTATCAACTATCTATCATCTATCAATCAACATATATCATCTATCAACATCTATCACATGAGAAAATCATAAATAAAGAATAATTCTGGTTCAGCAAGCTACTGTGAATCCACAAGGATAGTGAAACAAAACTATGAATTCCACTAATATTGTGAAGCAAAACTGTTCAAAAGTCCACAACTGTAACAACACAAAGCTGTAGAAAATCCACGGGTTTATTAAAAATAACTGTTTAAAGCGCTTTTCATTTGCCTAACAGGCAAACTTCATCAGAAACATCTTCAAAATGAGCAAAGTCATCAATTTATACAGACGGCTGGTTAACATTAACCAATTATGACACGTTAACAGTGACAAATTTAATGACACCCTGATATAAAAGAACAGCAACTCTATACAATAGACAAGAAATTACTAATCTGTAAGGCTAACTTTGACACTCTAGACTAACTAGCAAATGGCAACAAAATACAATAGATGACTATCACTAGATAAGCTACTTAAAAAGAAGTTGGAATTTTACATGAGACAAACATACTAGGTGATGTCAAATTGACTGGAATAAACCCCCACACCTCGCTAGTCTTAGTATTAACCTTTTTGATTTTAGTAAGCTTATTTCTACTCCTACCCTCCAGCTCCATTCTTGACTGGATCTTAACTTCCAATCCTAATCAGTACCATAATCCCTCCACTTTACAAGACTCCTTAAGTAATCACCTCCCTATCTCAGTACTAAGACCATCTTCTCAAAACTCAAAAACCCACTTTTAAAGAATGACGCAACCTGTTCAACTTCAGTGCAAAAACTTTCAACAACCAACTCTCCCTTGCCAATTGGTCTCACCTGTATAACCTTCCTCTAAATGATGCTGTTCTTGAGTTTAACAATATTTTCCTAAACATACTAAACACCCAAGCATCCATCTGGAAAATTAGGATCAAATCTAATCCCACACCCTGGCTCTCTAAAGATACCCTTTCTACTATGTAATTTATTGACACTACCAGGAAACAATGGATAAAGTCAACATCTTCTTCTCTTCTCCTTAAATTCAAAGAACTAAGGAACCTTACTAAAATACTTATTATCAATAACAGGAAGAAATTCCATCAAGAAGGTCAATCTACTCTCACTTCAGAAAACCCCAAAAGTTTTGGTACATCATGAACAATATTCTCCATCCAGGGAAACCTACTCCCAACCCCTTCCCCAATAAAACACCCCTTGAAATTGCCATTCGACTAAAGAATTACTTCATAGACTCTATCTGCAAGCTAACTCCCCCCAATAATAACCAATCACAACCCCCACTGCCCTCCACCACCTACCTCCCCTCAGCCTTCTCCATGAAACCTATTTCCACTAGCTATATAAAATCTCTTTTGCAGAAACTCAAACAACGTTCTCCTTCCTTCCACAACCTACTCCCCAATTTCTCAAACTTGCAGCTAGTTCTATAGCACATCCTGTCTCTATCCTTATCAACTGTTCTATCAAAAAATCCTTAGTCACAGATTTGGAAATCCAGTTATATAATTCCACTTCACAAAGGAGGTAACTCCACTGACCCTTCCAATTTACAACCTATTCCCATCATCTCCCCCCTCTAAAAAATTCTATAGAAATGCATTCAAAGACAACTTCTTAAATATCTACTCCAGGAAAACCTCCTCACCCCCTCACAACATGAATATAGGCCCTATCACAGTACATCCACAGACCTTCTATCCTTCACTCAGACTATAGAAGAAGCAAGAGAAAATAAACTAATGTCATGTCTATTCCTTGTTGTCTCCAAAGTATTTGATACCATCTCCCACACTAAACTCTTACTAAACTAACTGAACTCAACCTCTCTGCATCCACTACTCTCTGGTTCTCTATTCATCTTAACAGAACATGGCAATCTGTTACATGGCAGACCTCCTTATCACCTTTCATATCTATCCAAACAGGTATCCTCCAATGAGTCATTATAGGTCTCCTTCTCTTTAATATTTTTACTAACTATGCTCCAACTGCTGCACCTCATCTCTAATCCAGTATGCCAATGATTCTACTCTTAATACCCTCACCAGCAACCCAAATGACCTTCACTCCTTCACACAAACTTTTTTTTAACATCACTGAACACTGGTTAATCAATAACCAACTCATCCTTAATCCAAAGAAAATTAAACTTCTTCACTTCCTTCCAAAGTCTATGTCCAGCCTTAAAACTTCCTTCAGTATCTCTTCCCTAGAAGACACCATCATTCATGCTGACTCTCATAGCAAACTTCTTGGAATTACAATTGACGAACAACTGAAATCTGACCTCCATATCCAACAATCCATCAAAGGCCAATCAAAAAGTTGGTTTACTGTACAGAAACAAAACAATTCTCATCTATCACCTCAAGGACTTCACTTGCTCAAACCTACCTACTCCCCTGCCTACTCTATACATTCTATATTTAACAACCTCCAAGCAAATCTTTTATCTAAACTTGAACAAACTTACAGCCAGATAGCCATATTTGCCTGTAACTTCCCTTAAAAGGCCCATCACTGCCTTGCCCTTAAACAGCTACAATGGCTTGAATTCCCTCAACTACTCCAACTTTCTCAGCTATAGATGACACATTCTCTACTTTACAAACCTGCAGACTATCCCTATGTAAACCTTCACTATCTCTCCATAGTGCTAACTGCTACTTGACACCTACAGTCTTAACAAAACAATAGGCAGATTACATTATAAATGCTCTTAACAAAACAATAGGCAGATTAAATTATAAATGCTCTACATCTCAAACTTCGAACAAACTCCCACTAATATACGTTCTATCAGCGCTATGATCCATTTCAAAAGAGAATTGAAAGACTACCTTGCTAACTCTTCCTTCTTTACCTGTAACCACCCTTCCTAACATATACTCCCCTAGTACTTAGACCATAACAGTTCTCCTCTCCTTAGTTTAATAAAACTTTATAATTAAATTCTACTGTGGTGCCTTAGCTATGTCACTGAGAAAAACGAAACTTAAATCACATCTTTTCTCTTCCTTAGCTACTGTACTTCCCACCCCCTCTCTTCTCATAACTGTTTTCTTTCACTCTCCTGACTCTCCTAAATATGCCTCCTCACCCTTCTAATTCAGCCCTTCTATGTAATATTTCTTCTTCCTCTCGACCAACTTGGTTTAGTTATTATAGATGTTTCTGTGGCTATTGTTTTCTGATACCCTATTGTAAACCCACATTTTTACTCCATGTTTCTACTTCTAGCATTTTTAGCTATTTATTTTTGCTCAATTTTATCCTTTGCTAATTTCCTTTATGGCATGGATGTATGTAGCTATGTATTCATATTTGAATATGGCACGAAGGCATGTAGTTATGTATTCATATTTACATTACTTGTAATGCAACTTTTTTATTATTAATTTTTGTTTGTGTGAAGCTTTTTTCCTCAGGTCTCCACTGAAAATGGGCCAGCAGCCCAGTTGGACTAAGCCGGTTAACAAAAGACAAATAAATAATCTGTCTATTCTTACAATGAACCCAAATAAGGAAGTGATAAACACAAATTTCCTGATGAACCAAGCAGATATTGTTTTATCTTCAGATGTGATATATCATATAGGCAAGTTTTTGCCCATCTGTTCTAAGCTTAAATTAATATTCTTTCAGTAGAAACAGGAGGTCACTTTTGGGCCTCAGAAAATTATGCACTCTAGAACAATTCTGCATCTCAAATCTAACTGCTAGTGTTGTCCTCAAGAAGAGAAGAGTGGCTTACAAAGAACCAAAATGATTTGGCTCACAATAAAACTTATCATTGTTAATGTTTATAATCAAAGCTACTACCACTTCTTCTTTCGGCTTTTCCTGGTTAGTGGTCACCATAGTGCACCACCTGTCTGCTCATGATTGGGAGTGGAGTTTTATGGCATCGAGTTGCTAGCCCAGCATCCAACCTTTCATAGAAGGCACACACATGCACTCACACCTAGGGCCAATTTAGAGTGCCCAATCCACCAACAGCATGTCTTTGGGATGTGGGAGGAAACAGGAGCACCCGGAGGAAACCCACACGACCAGAGGGAGGACATGCAGACTCCGCACAGAAGGCACCCCTGCCAAGGATCAAACTGGAGAACCTCTGGCTGTGAGTCAGCAATGCTAACTGCTGCAACACCACAGCTGCCCAATCAAAGCTACTACCACTAAATCTGCAATATTTATGCTACCTAAGTAAGAAAGTACGTAGGCATGTAACTAGCTAATTCATTCACTCACTCACTCACTCACTCACTCACTTTCTCACTCAGTCGTGAAGTACAGTCCCTCTCTGGGCAGTTGTGTCCTTCAGGGGGAGGGGCACAAAAATAGAAAATGTCCTGAAATTTTAGGAAAAAAATATTTCATAAGTTTTTTTTAATAGTTGCATATAACCACCTTTTTGAACTATTACCATCAGCCAGGCATTATAGATTAATACGCACCAAAACAAGTAGATATAAGAAGTTTTTTTTTTCCACAGGCCATCAAGTTCATAAATGGTTAACTCAGCTTATTAGGCTGGGTTGCTCTTTTTCCCACGCCTCTGAGGATTCTGCAGTATTGTTTACATATTATTAATACGTATTTCATTCAGAGTTTATTTCAGCATTTCTTGCACTGAGTTGCACTTTGCACCATGTATGTATATGTATATTTACTTTTTTGTCTTGTTCTTAATAGTTGCATGTATGTCATTTGTCTTGTTCTTAATAGTTGTATGTATGCCATTTATGTAATTCATACTTGGACAGTCACTGAAACCAGAGTCAAATTCCTTGTGTTTGTGCACACTTGGCCAATAAATGTGATTCTGACTCTGATATAACACTAATTTTCTATCCAAGACACCTAACCATTATATGAAATAGCATAAACAACTCAAATGCTGCAAAAATAAGCTTCTATTTTGTCAAAAATGTAATTTTTTATCTTTGCACTGTCTGTGGGTATCTTTTGTCCTGCAAAACTCAGCTTTCTTCAAAAAACATTTGACTTTGGGCATTGAAAATGTGGCAACCATACTCACTGAAGTTGACTGTATGGTTGAGCTTTTTGACTTTGATCAAACCCATAAAACAATTGTAACAAGAGCTGAAAAGTGTGTATAATTTTAAGGAAACAGTAGATTAAAGACTGGTATAAACAGGAAAAAAATATCATAAATATGTGGTTGTTTACACTGCAGTCATAAGCATACAAAATTGCAGCACAGATTCCACTTTGATGGATCAAGACAGATACTTAGAAATAAGATGTACTGTATGAAGTCTTACTTGATAAAATCAGGTGTCTTTTATTTTATAGTTTCCTATTGAATGTTGTCATATATGTGTACGTATTTGCCCCATGTGATCAAACTAAGAGTGTTTAAAAATGGTAAGAAAAAATTATGTTAAGAAACACTTCACGTACCATTACACATTGCTGAATGCCCCCAAGTATGAAGCTATAACACTGTCTTAATATCTACAGAAAAACATATTTCTGTGAATGATAAATAGAATACTAGGCCAATCATTTATAAATAGTATAAAATGTTACTGCAGAACAGAAGAAATGACAAAAATAACATAACATTCTGTGAAATAAAAAATATGAAGAAAGTATGAGAACTTCTAATGTTGTGTATAACATTAGTGGACTATTCCTAAAACTGTGCAAATGACTTGCAAATGAAGTGCATTATCTTAATAGAGAATTGTACATGATAGTTATTAGTTTCGATCACACATCAGCTACAGCAAACACCAGAGATTTCAAAACTGTAAAGCATAACTTTTTTCATCAATGCCTGAGTTGTCTATCTTTACTCAGGAGAAAATGTACTGAGAAATGTTCCATGAATTTTTAATGATTGAAGCAAATGGTGCTTGGAAAACCTACAAATGAAAATTCTGAGCAGGTATTTCCAAATCAGCATAAGGGCTAGAGGTGCACTGATGTTTCTTACATAAGGAAGAATATTTTTAATTATACTAAATCAATTATTTCTACTAGAGATATGGATGTCAAGCTATATGACTGGTCCATGTATTTTGTAGTGAAAAATGCCAATATGAATGATGATATCCTTTTATATAACAGATGAAAAAGACTGGAAAAATGTATGGAATCTGTTGAAGAAGATACACAAAATATGAACAATTGTTTAAAATGAAATACCGTATATTGACTCCTGATGGCCAATCAGCACAATTTAAAATGTTGTCTTCTACATACTTGCTTCCTTTATTTCTTAAATTATGCAGAAAATGTGATCTTAAATGTTGTTCTATTTACTGTCATTGAGTCCACTAAGCAAATGGCAAGCCATGTAGTAGAGCTTTACAAAGGGCATTGGTCAAATAGTAAAATACAGAACAGCATGACACCTTGTATCAGATTCAATACATTTACATAATATAACCAGACAGAGAAGGGACATAATGAAACTCACAGTCACAAAATAAATAGACAGTACATTGCAATATTTCCATGCAGTCACATAACCCAGTAGTACGTGTAATATTGCACGTTGTTTTCACTCAATCACATAACTCAATAACCTTCCACTTGAAATACTCAAGTTTTAATTGAATATATTATCATTTTACTTGATATATTATTATTTTAGCACAATTACCATTTTTTTTAATGTTATTGTATATTTTAAAACAATACTTAACATTTATAGTTATAAATAACACTTTAAGACTTCATAGGTTGGTACTAGGCTATCGGCCCTAGGGCCTATACAAGCCTAGCCATAACAATTCCCTGGATATTTCTACCCACAATATTTACTTCTCTGGACCCCTGTCTAGCAGGGCGACTGATATGATTCCCAGGGTGAATTTCCTATCTCCCATCCAATCATCAAGGTTCCTTTTGAAGAGGGCCAATGAGGCGCTCTGCTTGATGTATGGGCAGTCTATTCCAGAGTATGGGGAGTTTGTTGGTCAGGAACCTATCCATCCAGCATGTTTTGTTCACTGTGATAACAAGGTTTAGATCCCTAGAGTGTGTGGCTCTGAGAGATTGGGATTTCTTAAGTGGAGCATGTTCAACAGCTCAAGCCTTGACATGGCCTTGTTTGTTAAGCAGAGACTGCCCCTGAGTAGACGATATGCCACAGAGTATAGCTGGTGTTTCTTTAGATGGTCAGCATATGGCATCTGCTTTAGGCCTGTGATTATTTTTGTGGCCTTTCCAGCTGTTGCAGATGTCTTGTGAGGTGCATACCAAACAGGGCATTATACTCTATAATGGGTCTAATGAGGAGTGAGTACAGTGGGACAATGACCTCCTTTTTTCTGGATGAAAAGCCCTTAGTGATGAGGTGTGCCACACAAGAGGATTTCCTGAATATTGTGGCGATATGGTTATCGAAAGTGAGACCACTGTCCACTTGTGTCCTCAAGTCTCTCATCACACTTTCGATGTTAAGTGTACTGCCACCTATGTGGTAATTCACGGGCACATGCTTTTTTCCAAAGGGGATAACTATACATTTCTTGGCATTAAGCTTGAGCCCATGACTCTGGCACCAGGCATCTGTTTCTATAAGGCCCTTTTGTAGAATATACACATCATTTGGGGATTCAATAGTGGCTCCCAGTTTACAGTCATCTGTGAACTTTGTTAGCCAGAACCCCTTAGTGTTGGCATGTACTTCAGAGAAGTAGATGCCAAACAAGAGTAGTCCCAGGACTGAACCCCGAGATACTCCACTTGTCACTTGTCTGGAGCTGGATTTGGAGTCAGCTACTTTTACAGTCTGGGTTCTGTCAGTAAGCCAGTTGGCAATCCATCGAGTGACGTAGGAATGTATGCCCAGCATAGTAAGTTTATTTATGATTCCAGAGTGGGGGATTGTGTTGAAGGCCTTGGAGAGGTCCAGATAGGCTGTGTGGACTGCCTTACCCTCGTCCACAGCTCTGAAGACTGATTCGAAGAAGTCAATCAGATTCAGGAGACAAGATCAGCCCTTCACAAACCCAAACTGGATGAAGTCTAGTGCTTGAAGGTTGCTAATGTCTTTGTTTATAAGTTCCAGGATAATGCATTCCATGCCCTTGCAGATCAGGCTTGTCAGACTGATGGGACGGTAGTTCTTGGGATCCAAGGCGGATCCCCCCTTGTGGAGAGGGATAACTGTAGCTGTGCGCCACTCAGTGGGCATGAAGCCTGAGGTGAGGCTATGGTTAAACATGACACTTAGGTGAGGTGCCAATTCATTTTGTAGTTCATGTAGTACACAGCCTGGGATGTCATCTGGTCCCATGAATGCTGTACTCTTAGCTTTGGAGAGTGCGGTTTTTACCTGTGTGGCTGTGATTACCGGAATTTGGCAATCTTTTGGTATTGAGATGGGCCCTTTAGGGGGTGAGAGGAGGGTGAAGTTGGCACTAAATCAATCTGCCAGGATATTGGCAATATCCTTGGGATCAGTATATTTAATGCCATTCTGTTGTAGCTCAGAGCAGATCTGAGCATCGCCATTTAAATTCTTGACATAATTATAGAATGCCTTGTGGTTGTCTTTGGAATCTTTGGCAATCTTATTTTTGTAACTAGCTTTTGAGGATTTTATGAGGGATACCAGCTTCTTACTGAGGCTGGTGAGGGAGTTTTTTGCATCCTGGGAATTTCTTCTTTTCTGCAACAGTTTCTTCCTTCTGTTGTATAGTTTGTTTATAGCAGGGGAACACCAGATTGGCTTCCTTTTTTTTGGAGAAGAGCATCTTGGTTCTATTTCTTTTTTCATTTTGTTTTTTATCCATCATTGTATAATATTGTTTGTTTTCCTCCTCTTGTTAATTTGTTTGTCTGTTATTAGTATGTATTTGTATATTGGGGCTTTTCCATTTTGTCTCCACTGAAAAAGGGTAATTCTTACCCAGCTGGACCAACCCGGTTAACAAATGTAAATAAATAAATAAATAAATAAATTTGTAATGGCACGATTCATTCATGAGTGGATGTGCTCGTACAGTGCCTTAGTGTAGGATTCTGCAGTCGAACTTTCAGATCCCATCTGCATGGGTG
>NC_056743.1:539452621-539487621 GCF_019279795.1 Protopterus annectens
AGTGGTTTGAAATTCAGTGAAATGAGTATTCAGAGAATGAAAGTAGACCCATATATTTGTTTAATTAATTTATTTGTATTTGTTTACTGGGAAGGTCCAACTTTGTCAGAAAGAACCCATTTTCAGTGATGGCCCAGGGAGAAAAGCTCCAGTTATGCACTGATATGTACAAACTTTATAAAAAGAGAGAGATACAGACTTTATAAAACAGATACAGTATACAAGAAAATACAAGTTATAGGTACATTGTGATATGAAGATTCCTAGATATTTTTATGAACAAGAAAACAATATTACTGGAGGAGAAAAGCTCCATTTACAGACTGATATGTACAAACTTTATAAAAACAGAGAAATACAATGTTACAAGGTATACAAGTTCTGACAAGGAGATCACTGGATATTTTTATAAACAGAAAAACAGACAATACTACTAGAAATATAAATAATCTGTTTGTAGAAGGGACAGAAGGGGTGAGTGACAGAAAGAGTGAAAGAAGAGATCGGCCTGGTCTGGGGAAGAGATTACATAAATAAATAAATAAATAAAATATTTATATAGATAGACAGATATAGATAGATAAAGATATATTTTTTTGAAAAGGAATACAAGATTATCAGTGAGTAAAAATGAAATTAATAAAGTCTGGCTCAGGGTATATGTTGGCAGTTTAGCAAGAGGATGGGGTAGAAAGAATGTCCATGATGGTTACTCAGGGGGAGGTTTGGCTTTCATTTTTGGCAATGTGGTCTCTCTCTTTTTCTTCTCCCAGAGTTTATTCTTATGTCAGGCAGGATATTGAAATGAACAGCTTGTGGCGTATTGAAAGACAAAATGAGCTTAACAAAAAACTGCTCAATTATCTTTGAAGATTTCCTATTACTTGTTATTTCATGTTTATGGAAGGTGGTAGTGGAACATGGTAGAATGTCCTGGTGAACCCAGTCTAATGGCCAAACTGTTTGGTCTTGAGGACATTGTCTGTGTCATGCAGGAAATGCCATAGTGCTGGGTTGGCCAGTCCACTGAATCCTGCTCACACAGTCAGGCTCAGGTTATTTATGGGGAAAAAAAGCAAATTATAAAATAACATCATATATTAAAGTAAAATGGGTGTATGGGGAGGATGAAAAAAAACTAACGTAACACCACACAAAACATACTCGGACACAGAAACATGCACCAAAACTACATCTGTCTCCTTAACATACCCCAAAATACACATACTCACACACAAAAAAATAGCATGTAACCTTTTATAAAACCCCCAGCCCTTTCCCTAAAATACACAACTTGCCTACAGACAACATATATATCTCCTTACTTAACTCCAGCCCTAATACTAGCACCCAAACACAGGAACAATCACTTTTACCCCATTCCAAAGCCCTCTTACCGGTCTCAATGAAATATACTTTTGACATGGCCAAAGTTCCAAGTTTCACAACACTGAAGACAGTCAATAAATCCCTTTACAAAGAATGTAGACACTTAGCTATGGATGATAACAGGTAATGTAGGAGGCAGGGCAAAGTTAAGACAGGAAGTAGTAGGGAGTAGGAATAAGGTATGCTGAATCCATAATACTTGAAAACAGAGATGGATGAAGTGCAGTTTTGGACATGCATGTTCATTTTGTGGAGACTCTGACAGTAGATTGTGGTGCTAGCTGAAAGATCCAGGCAAAAGAAATCAAATGCCAATGGGCTCTCAAAATGTCAACAAAGTAGGTCAGTGTGGGGATTTAACCTTGAAGTGAAGATTCAGCCCTAGTGGCTCAAGGAGCCTGGTGCCATTTCACAAAGTGAGGTGGAAGACCTGCTTTTGTATTCCTTTATCAGAACTGAGAGCTTGATTGTTGGACTGCAACACTATCGCAATAAATAAATAGCAAAATAGTTAATTAAGGGGTTTACAAAAGGATTCTCTGATATGTCAGTGGGGAACAGATAGAATCAGGTATGCAGCGATTTACAATCAGTCAAAGGCAAAGAGGACTTTGTGCAGATTTTTTTGGATAAGAAAGAGTAGGGGGCTGGTTAAATGCTAGGTATCCCAACCTCCCCACCTTTTTGGAATTTAGTGCATCTCCTTTGGGTTTAGTCGCAAAGAAGAAGCTGAGAGAATACTGGCTCATTAATCTCCTCTCATTTCCAGAGAGTTCTTCACACAATGATCATAACTGATAAGGGGCAAGGTTTGAGTGAAGTATACATCACTGGATGATGCAGTGCATTTGAGGCAAGGCTTTGATGACCTTTGCCTGGCTAATCTAGACATTAAGGAGACATTTAATTTGCTGCCTGTTAGGTTGTGCTGCTCTGATTGGTTGAGTGTTATTAGAATGCTGCTATTTCTGTTTTCTCCTTTGTAGGTGCATTGAGAGCATGCAGTTATTGCAATATCCTGTGATATATTGAAATTGCATTTTATTTTAGTGCTCATTTGTGTGACAAAGAATGAGAGAATATGTATAGATTTGTTTGGCCTGGAAATCAATAAAAATAATCACGTCAGTTTGCAATGCAGTCATTGTCTGTAAGCAGGGTTCACAGACAATTAAAATTGTTGTTTTCCTCAAAATTTTTAAAAGGAATAAAATTGTTTGCCTATTTCATTATCATCATGCTTTTTTATGATTACAGTTACCTGCTATTGTTAATTCAGAATAATGGCAGCATGTACGTGCATATCTTTCACTAAAGGAAATTGAACTTCGCAAGGTGATCTGTCGCCATTCTTAGGATTGTAAAGAAAATATTACGTTATTAAGTGGGTTAGAAAGATATAGGGTTACATGTCCTACAAGTGGAACTGTAAGTCAGCACAAACTTTACAAGTCAATTTTTCAAATGTTTGATTCTATTTCACTTTTGGATTTCAGGCACCTTATCACGGAACCTGTTTTATTGCAGACAATGATGCAATTTAAAGAAAAGAAAACAACATTTGGGAGTCCTGCTGTTCACACACACACACACACACACACACACACACACACACACACACACACACAGCCCTCTGGTTTTTATATATATATTTGTGAGCTGTGATTAATTGATTGCAGGTTAGGTAGTTACTTAGTTGCAGCCAGTCCACATGTTTCAGTGCCTGGCAGTTGTGGGATCTATAAAGAATGAATGCTCTGAATTTTGCCATATTCTTGTTTGTTTTTAAGGATATTTATATAAGAATGGGAGATGCATAAAGAAGAATTAGGAAGAGGTATGCTGATGCTATGGCCCTAATACTCTTAGTCATTGTGGAAATGCTTAATGCAGAATAGGAGACAACGTTTTGATGTTTTTTTTTTTTTTTTTGATGACTATAGAAATGTATTGACAGTATTTTATGTTGTCAACAACAAGACATTTTATTTGGGTGACCATTCATGTGACGTATTGTTGGCTGAGAGAATTTTGAAAGATTGTTTCTATACTAATATATTTCTAGGTATGAAAACATTAGTTTTGTTTTTTTAATATTTAAAAGTAAGTTAGAGTGTTGTAGTTGGGTCTCAATTGAAGAAAAGGATTATTGGGTCATTTAAAGCAGCTGTGGAATGTTTGATGATTTGCATATAAGAGTGGCATTTTATGCATATTGAACAGTGGTTGCATGTTTTGTGGATACTTGGAGTTTGTTGGTGAAGATGTTACATAACAATGGGACAAAAACTGTACCAAGTAATACACTAACAGAGACTAGTAGGAAGGGGCAGAGATTTTGCTTCCATTTTACAGCTTGTCCCCTGTTGGATAGGTAGCTGTGGAACCATGAAAGTAGATTGGGAGGGTCCTATGAAGGAGAGTTCAAAAAGCAATTTTTGGTGGGAGACTGTTAAAAACCTTTGACATATCTCAAAGGAGGGAAGATGGTGGGTTACCTGTATTTGTGTTGAAGAATATAGCATTAATAAAGCTAAGGAGAGTTGTGGTGGTGGTGTGGTAGATTCTAAGGTCATGCTGGGTAGCAGATATAATGTTCTACTTAATTAGATGATCCAAGGGGGGAGGGGTGAATGCATTTTTTTAATATCGTAGAGTGGGGAGATAGAATGATGATGGGGCATTAGTTGAGTTATTGGTAGAGGTGCCTCTTTTATAAAATGGGATTGTGTGCACTTTCTTCCAGATAAAGAAAGAACATAGTTTTGCATAGGAGAGCAGTTTATCAATATTGAGACAGAATAAAAGGTAATCAGCAGCAAGTTTAAGAAATTCAGTGGAAGTATCTAGACTGTTGGGACTATCATATGTAGTTTTTAGAGGTGTTTCTAGATATATGACATACAGACTGGTCAAAAAGGGGAGAATATATGATTGTCTGAAATACACGGGACAGGTAGATTTGTGAGAGAGCTATCTGTGAGTAAAGAGAGGACTGACTAAATGACAAAGGTGTTGAATTGAGTGGATACAGTCTAAAGTGTTATTGGTGGAAAGAGGTGGTATTGTGGTTTGGTCAGGGCTTAAAAGATTATTTATACTTGACCAGACATTTTTAGTATTATATATGTGCTAATTTTGCAGACTGGTGTAGCGGCTCTTTTTATCTATTTTAATTATTTGCTTAGATAGTTTTTTTTTTTTTTTTATGTCTGGCGTTGTGCCAAATTTTCTGAGTTTTGTTGTTAGAATAGAGTTCCCGTAATGTGACTCTCTGCAGCTTTACTTGTCCTATCTCTTTAATTAGCCAAAGTGCCCAGCTTAATTTTATTCATTTTTTTCTAATTAGAGCTATGAAATTCATGACAAGAGATGATAGAGAAGTACTAATTCCACGTGTAATTGTCCACAGATCGAGCACTTGGGTCCTGGCAAAACAGACTTAATAAGAATGCTAAAACATAAATTCACTCTCTTTTATACATCTCCAAACGTTGTGACAATTAACAATTACACTAAATCAGTTAACAATAAATTATTTTTAAAGTGATAAAACATTTAATTCACCCCCACCTTTTTTACACACAAAAAGACACTTCTAACAAAAACATACGTATCCATAAATCACACAACACTATCTTACAAAAAATCTCAGTTAAAATTAATAACAACGATGCAATAAAATTCCATCATATAAAATAAGCCTCTTTGAATCTCAGAACACAACTGAGAGACGCTTGCTCACTGAGTCCTGGGGATTCCAAAGCATTAGTTCTAATCTGGCATTTAAGCTCTTTGTACTCTGAATATTCATCTGCCACTCTCCCCTGGACCCCAAATCAACATGATCAATGGCAAAAAATTTAAAATAATGGTGCAGGTATTTTTTGATATGTTTATATAAAGTGTTCATATTGTCTTGTACCTTAATATATGTATGTTGATGCATTCTGCTTCTGAGGGCCCTTTTTTGTTTTTCCTACATGGTATCCCTCACATAGTTGACATAAGGCAATATAAACTATGCCTTTTGTAAAGCAATAATATTTATATGTAGGATTTACAATTCCATATCTCTTAATACAAAAACTGTCATCCTCTAATACATATTCACACTGGGAACAGTGCCCACATTTTGTCATATGTTCCTTCTCTGACCTAGAGTTGTCCCTCTCGAGCAACATTTTAAAAATATCTTTTTTTATATACAATTCTCATTTTTTTACCTACAATTCCAAGATGCTCTTGGTTTAAAGTAAAAACATTCCAATTTATCTGTATGATGTCCTGGATATCAAAAAGGTAAAGGTTAAAAGGAAGGATTAGAGTTCTCTGAAAACACTTGTCTGTAACAGGGAAACCTGCATACCAAAATTTGTATTCATACCTAAAAATGGTGTAAATACTCCTGCTTGCCTTTTTCTTTTAACCTCCAAAAAGATTGCCTGAACAAAAGGCTAGAGATGTCCTCTTTTTAGAAGCATCTCTTAGAGTTTTAAACATTCTTACTGGAACATCAGATCTTCAGAAACCATCCAAGCCAACCTTACATACTGTCCCTTCACCACAGAATTTTTTCTGGCAAACTAGGTGCCAACTGGCAAAATGCAATAAAGAATTCAAGTAGGTTGGCTTCCTGTATAGGGAAGACTGAAACTGATGAGGACAATGGCTCTTAAAGATACTCACATCCAAGTAATTAACCCTATTCATGTTAACTGCCATAGTAAACTTCAAGAACTGAGTGGATGAAGTCAAGTAATTATAAAAGTCTCTCAGCTTGTCAAGACTGTCCTTCCAAAAGACCATAATGTCATCTAGGTATCACCCATATAGGGCCCAACAATTGATGTATTGAGAGGGGAAAACAAAATGTTCTTCCCATTGGGCTAGTTCAATATTAGCAGCAATGGGGGCATTGTCCCCCATAGCTATACCCTTAGTCTGCTTGAATATCTGATTCTCAAAGATCAAATAGTTGTTCTAAAGAACTATTTCCATAAGTGTCTCAATGATAAGAATTTTAGTATATTCCATATCAGATTTTTTTGCAGAGAAAGTCAGAGAACCGTTATAGGCCCTGACGGTAACGGATAACAGAAAATAGGTCACATACATCAAATTTGACCATTATCATTAGACACTTTGGACAAAAAGTCCCAAGAGTCTCTATATAAATAGGGGTATTTTTACTAAAACTTCCTTTGTCTTTTGGTCTATATATTTTGCAATTGGAAATGTTTTTGATGCCTTAGCATTAACAATAGTGCATAAGGGAGAGTCCTCAAGACTTTTATGAATTTACAGGATTCCAAATATGGTAGGAATTCATGGATAGGTGACCTTTAAAAAATCATATTCCTCCACAATGATCTGTTCATTTAGCAATAGTTCTTCTAAAATTAAGTGTAGGTAATATTGTTCGCAATCAGCTTGGGGCATTTATTCATTGTACTTATCTTATGTGTTACAAGATGCCTTATTCTATAGGCAGAACCGAACCCTATTTATGTGAAGCACTTCAAAGTACTTCCCAACAAGTTACGCACAAGATCTTAAACGCTTAACTGTTAAAAACTAAATTCTTCTGTGCATAATTTTGAGTTATTGATTGGCTAGATTTGATTCAACTGGCGAAAGTTAAAAATGGTTTTGTTAAAGTATTGTCATTGCATATCGATCATGATTTATTATTTTTCACTGTTGGCTTGTTGTATACCCAGAGCTGTGTACATACTAATCTATTAATCTATAATTAAAATCTGTTGAAAGGAACAACATTTTCAGGGTCTATATCATATATTTAAAGTTTCAAAACTTCGAACGTCATATGTTTGACAACATATGAGCCAAGTATGAAACATCAAATATATAATAAAAAAATTTTAAAAAAAATTACCTCAATGCTTTGAGCTGTGCCCCCCCACACCCCCCTACTTAAATATACCAACTCTGAGATCGCACTTCAGTGTAGAAAAGGGAACTTTTCCCATTCTGCGCCATATGGAACCATTGCTTTTCACCTTCAAACCTTTTAAATTCAATCATATGGTGTCGACCATATGACATTTGAACTTTAAATAGTTTGAATAATTAATAGGGACCCCATTTTCACATTGCTTTGTGTGCTCTGTTCTTTGCCTACCTTAAGAAAAAGGGAATAATTTTAAAATAGTCAAACTCTTCCCAGCTCTGTGCAATTGCTGAGTCGGTGTGTGTGTGTGTGTGTGTGTGTGTGTGTGTGTGTGTGTGTGTGTGTGTGTGTGTGTGTGTGTGAGGATGTATTTACATATACATTTGCATATTTATATAAAGGTAGATGCAGTGTGAGTGTGTGTGTGTGTGTGTGTGTGTGTGTGTGTGTAAGGGGATGTATTTACATATCTATATTTATACAAAAGATAGATGTCAGTGTGTGTGTGTGTGTGTGTGTGTGTGTGTGTGTGTGTGTATGCATGCATTATTCACATACATGTGTGTGGGTCAAAATGTTTTAATTTAATGGTATTACTTCCTGAAAAGGGAATCATCGATTTATCTGGTTAATCCCCTATTTTAACGCTGTAACAACAATGGTTCTGCATAGAACTGACTAACAGAAGGTTTACAGATGTTTCTCCTTTTCCCTAGTGTTAAATCCAAATGCTGAGCATTCAAAAAACCAACAGAACTGAGTTTGACAGAATGCTACTCCTCTAAGTGTCTTGAGACGCCAACCTGGTCAAGCAAAAGAACTATACCAAGCGGTGAAATAAAATAACATGAAATTTATTAATTTAAAAGTTAAGCACTTTCACTCGCTAAAACGCAAGCTTCTTCAGAACTCCATTGATTTGTAACTATATCATTTAAATAACTTTTTTAGCACCAAAAGCGCTACATTTGAGTTTGAATTTTTAAAGCTGTATACACACAATATCATTACAATGTCATGATAGTAAATAATTAAAGAGCACTAAATACATTCACTACTAATACCAACAATACGCAACATCAAAACATAAATAAAAAATAAACATAAAAATCACTCCAATGTTTCCATACTGCTTATTATCTAACAAATGCTTAAAATTATTTAAATACTTGATCCTAAAATAATTTATAGAAATTAAATTAGTAGTAGTGTATACAGCTTTAAAAATTCAAACTCAAATGTAGCGCTTTTGGCACCAAAAAAGTTATTTAAATGATATAGTTACAAATCAATGGAGTTCTTAAGAAGCTCGCGTTTCAGTGAGTGAAAGCGCTTAACTTTTAAATTAATAAATTTCATGTTATTTTATTTCACCGCTTGGTATAGTTCTTTTGCTTGACCAGGTTGCCGTCTCAAGACACTTAGAGGAGTAGCATTCTGTTGTTTTCCCTAGTGTTGTGTGATCCCAGAGCTGATATATTTAAGCTGTCGGGGGTGCCACTGGAAAAACAATTTTTGAATAAACATTCCATCAGTACATAATTGTATTGATGGAATTTTGGGTTAATGTAGTAAGGTTATGCGGTTTTGTTTTATAAAAAAAATATATAGTAATATGGGTACATGATGAATAAATGAAATACACAGACATTGAAGCGATATTAATTGATGCTGCTACTTTGACAGATGTAATATCAGAAAAACAAAATAAATGAAAATAAAATTATTAAAAAGGAAACAAATTGGCTTCATTTTCCAGTCAGAAAATAAAACCCTACTACCACATCCACACCAAATGTATTTGAATAATGGCAGTGTTAGGCGCAGAGTTTTCTAGAGATGCTCCACTCTACCACTTCTCCAAACCATGCCTTTACACATTTGATTTCTAAACCCTCTTTCATTAACAATACCACTATTCAGGTAAATTATGTCTACAAGTTGTAGTTCATTTGCTGACGTTTTCACAGAAAAATTTCTTGTTTTTATATGGTAAGGTAAGAAATGGTAGTTTTGAAATCTGTAGTTTACTCAGTCACAACTAGCAGAAGTAGAAAACTAGATGATTAAAATGCAAAGAAATTATGCAATCTCTTTGATATCTGATTATATGCTTTGAAGGCTTAAATATTTATATTTATTTTTCATGCCTAAATATATTCACTGCAGCCAATTTCACAAGAAGTATATCAGAAATTAACTGTACACTCCCAAGTCTCACAACTGCAGATGGAGCAATTAATGATCAGATGTAAATTTCTATTTATGCAAACTACTTGTATTTATGAAGTATTACTTGCACACAACTGATATCTGAAAAGCAGCCTTAAGAGCTTCTTTTTTTCAAAACATAATATATGTACTCTTCATCAATAACACAGTGTCTTTGTGTTAACAAGAAACTTCAAAGACCAATATGATAATACAAATAGGCATTTTATAGGAACAATCAAAACCCACTTAGTGTACAGAAAAGTGTCACTATGAAAGTTCCATATTTTTATAAAAATGTTTTACACATTTATATAATCACTGTTAGCAGATTTTCATTCAGAAAACTTGTTCTCTGGCATTGAGAGTTTAAAGATAAAGGATATATAAACGGTACAATGATTTAAATTGATCTGGAAATGGTATTCTCAGTAAACAAGGTTTTCAACAGCATATCAATGCCACCAAATAAAGCTTTAGAAGCATTACTTAAAGAGAATGTCATGGTTCATTTAATTATATATCATCTCAACTTCTGCACTTCAAATTTTCTGCTAATGAGCCCTGTGCAATAATGTTCAGCTAATGCAAACATTTAAATTAAAATGTGTCGAGCCATTTATTAACAACTCTATGCTGGTGGCATCATATATGTGTAATTAAGTGCTTTTTTTATCTCATCGACATGTCGTCTTGTTACAGTTTATTAAACATGAAAATTCTGCTTTTTCTACATTAACCTGTTTGCTCATTAGGTAGGTCACCATCATATCGAATGCACTTTTCCTACCCCTTGCTGTTTTAGAATGAGTTTAAATTGGACATGTTTTGTATCATCACAACATAAACCACAGGATTTATTTTAATGGGACACTTGGTGGGTTGCTTGTCATCCGAAGGGAAATGAAGCTAGCATAATGACTTCTGACTTTAGAAGTTAACCTTCGCAAAGATGATAAAGGCTGTTCTTTTTAACTTCTATACAACTGATTCATTAATAATATTACTGTTTAAGGGGCATATTATTAATCATTTATATGGATTTTATAAAAATTGTGTGGATGCATACTTAACTGAGATGAGTGTGCTTAATCATTCTTTTTTCTGCTTTCACTCCAAGCCTAATGTTGTATGTGCATATATTGTTCAGATATTTCCTAGCATCATTTAAGCCAGTGTTTTAATTTAAACTGCAGACGTGCATTTAGCTGAGACAAGAACTGCTGAGATCCTCTAGCCTTTTAGCTTGTGGTTCCTGTTTCTGATATCAGAAGTTGTATTGTGTTTATAAAAAAGCAAAATGTGTGATGATCTTCAGCCAAAAACCCTATGCCAGATTTAAGTATTATGCATTGCAAAGACAGTGATTAGGATGCATCTATTTTTTTCTTGTACTGAACATCACCCTCACATGTTCAGAAATGTGTTACTCTGGTAAAGGCCATTACTTTAATAAAATTAAATGCAACGGACTTCAGGATCTTACTACAAAGAACCAGAAAGCCTTGTAAAGTTTAATTTAAATCAATATCCCCACACACACACACATATACTCACACAGCAACAGTACTATAATGTTTATTTCTAAATGCAATTCAGGAAAACTGAATGATCTAAAATTCTAATTCAGCATAGACTGTATAATATTTTAACATGATAACAAATGATAATGTTAGTCAAACTGGAATCCTGAAATCTACATGTTAATAGCATTCAAGGTTATCTATTCTGTGTAGCTTCCTCCAACCTGGGCAGAATATATGCATTTCTTAATGTATGACTGATTAGTTTTCTGTAGTCTACTCACAACCCTATACTCCCATATTTTATTTGCCAGCAACATGAAAAATAAGGCCCAGGCACTACTATATCCTTGAATTGTATACATATAATGCATTTATTCTCGTCTAGTTCCACCCTCATGGTTTTCGTGACTTTCGCAGCTATCTTGCTATAAGATCGTCTAATTGCTGGGTTCCTCTATATACATAGTACTCGAGAATTCTGATACAGCCTGATGTAGCAGTGGGCATATCCTCTGAATCACTTACTGTTCCTCAGATTCCTCCTGATTAAGGGGTAATTACTATGATTACAACTTCACCCGCTAAGGAATTAGTTCAAGCCTCACCTGAGATCCATTGTTACATCCTCCTCTTCTGCTTCCTGTTGTGACCAGCAGCACATGCTCAGTACTAGATGTTCTGCATCATAGCAGGGCTGTGTCACACTGACATGAAAGAATTTTTGGTTCTGTATTCCGAGTGACAGCTGCACTGCATAATCAGTGCCACTTATATTTCTCACTACAGCGAAATGACCCTTGCATGAAGCGGCAACAAATTACTCAGCTGAACATGAATAAGTACCATCACCTTTCCTTCAACAGTGTATTATCGGACTCTCTCTGATTACCAAAGTCTTTTTGCCACTGTAGTACCTCTGTTAAATAAATATGCCTAGTTTGTTCATAAACTTATTAAACTTGGTTCTGAAATTTAAGAAATACTCTAGAATAAACACTTTTTTGTGGGAATTACATTCATACCCCTATTTGTCATAAATTAAATCAGGGTGCTTTTTTTTCCTTGGACCACATGGAAGTCCAAATTGTGAAAAAACTGTGTACTCTTTGTCACACATCTGTATATTTATATTATTTATTTATTTATTTTACATTTGTTAACCGGGATAGTCCGACTGGATGCGAGTCCATTTACAGCGGAGGCCTGGGGAGAAAAGCTCAACATTTTTATACAGAAGCAATAGATGTATACTGTAGGTAATGTTCTACATTATATAAAATTAATAATAAACATAATAAGCATACTTATGCACACCTTATTTTGCAATACAGCTCAACAGACACGTTATGAATGCACTTGTTTTTTAAATCAGCGTCCAGTTATGATAAACAATATTTAAGATTAATAATAAACATAATAAGCATATTTATGCACACCTTATTTTGCAATACAGCTCAACAAACACTAACATTAAGAATGCACTTGTTTTTAAGTCAGCTTCCAGTTATGCTAAAACAGGTTCCTGTGAGTATAATAGAAAAAACAAGCAGATAGTTGTCAAAGATGATTACAGCAGTAGGAAGTCAAGAGTTAAGAGTTAGTCCGAAAGGGGATTACATTTTTTGGACAGTGTTATTATGTGATGCATGGGCATAATAGAGATTTTAATAGGTGTGACTTGAGAGAATTTTTGAACTGTACAGTTGAGGGAGCTGTGGTTACAGAAGTGGGGAGGATGTTCCAGTTTTTGGCAATGTTGTGAGAGAAAAGAGCTTTTCCTGTGGAGTTATTGGCTTTAGAGATACAGAGGAGAGATTTATCTGAGGAGCGGAGGAGGCGATTTGTTGTATAGTGGGTTAGGAGTTTGTTTAGGGATGGGGTTTTATCAGGCTGTCTTACTATGTTGTAGGCTATTATCAGTTGTTCACAGTTAATTAGTTGGGGGAGTTCTAACCATTTAAGTTCTTTTAGTGCCTGACAATGATGAGTTTTGTAGTTACAGTTGTTAGCAAATTTTGCAATTTTCTAGTTGTACAAGATCCTGTTTTCTAGGGTTGGTAAGGATAGGTGCAGCATACATGAGTGTAGAAAGTAGATGAGTTTGGGAGAGTGTGATGTGTGCTTGATCAGATAGGAATTTCTTGTGTCTGTATAGGGTACCCATCTTTTTATGGACTTTTTTGATTGTTAGTGATATATGGGTATCAAATAGTAGTTTACTATCAATAGTTACTCCTAGTACTTTGGTGTTGTCAGTAGGGGAGATGTTAGTACCATTATTGGATGTGATGGTAAAAGAGGATTGGGTGGTTTTAGTTTTATTAGGGGCAAATATGACTAACTTAGTTTTGTTTGGACTGAGTATAAGTTGGATCTGGGTGATCCAACTTTCTGCTGATGTAAGGGATTCCTGGGTACGTTTTTGCAGAGTAGTTAGAGATGGCAATACATATATGGTATATGCAAAGAGAAAATGTATTAGCTACATTTCCCACTCATTTTTGTGGTGGCCTGCAAATTGTGTCAGTATTGCTTACTCTACAGAGTTCAAGTTTTCCATGAAACTGTTTGACTACAGATGGCTGGAGGTATTATCACTGCTTTGCCTCACAGCAATACATAAACATGTCTGATATAATGTCAGCCTCTCTGATTGTTAGTAACTCTTGGAGAAAAGCTGTACTGCTGATAATTTTTAATGTAATGCTTGCTACCTTTTCTACTGCTACAGAGGAACATCACTGCTTCACTACATCTAATAGCTGAAACCACCGGCAGTAACATGTTCTTCTTACCTATCATGCTTATGGTACTATGATGTCCTAAAATGCAATGCCAATGATCTGAAAGGGGTCATCAGTAAAAACCATTGACAACAAAGCTTTTGTTTTATGCATGCACAAGGTTTATTTATTTAATTACTTTGTTTGACAGGGTTGTAAAATGATTACAAAAGAACATTTGCAGCACACAATGAGTTTTAAACCATATACCAGAAAACGTGTACTAAATACTCCTCTTTTACTCACTAAAGCAGCGGCCATTTCTATAATGTTATTAGAATGCATATTATTAAGTATCTGGCTTCCTGTCCAAAACATTTTGTGAAATGCAGTTGAAAATTAAATGGCTGGCTTTAAAACAGTATGAATCTAATAAATCTTTGACAGTAAATCTTGCTGATAAAGGAGAAATGTGGTTGATATGACTATAAAATGTTATTTGCAACTATGCCAGGAGTTACTTAATGATACTGAAGAATACTTGAAATTTTGTAAAAATCCATTAAGATCAGTACAAGTTCAATTCAAGCTAATTTCTTTTCTTTATTAGAAAAACTCATTAGGTGTCTGATAATATACCACCAGAGAAAATGATGACATAATTCATTTGAAAGAATCACAGGCTTCGATTTTTTATGCCCACCCTTATAAAAACACATATGGACATGGTTAACCCCCCCCCCCCCAGAAGACTAATGATTTCAATGCATGCCGGTCCTTTGGAGATGGTTGGATTGGTATTGCATAAATTAGATGAAGTCATTTGGAAGGGATAGTTTTCCTTTTGTAATGATCTCAAACTGCAAAGCAGGATGGGTATTTTTTTAATAGTGTAGATGTTAAAACGTGTATACACTGTTGCACTGTAAATGTCTGCTTTACTGTGCCTGTAAATCGAATATTGCTGTTTTCACAAGCTCTTTGTTTTTTCACTTTTTAAGTATTTACTGGTATTTTTCCACTGTTTTGAAGCTATCTGTTCTGCTTGTTCTGGTTTTCCCACCAAGCAGTGTTTAAATAACTGATCTGTTAGCCGGTTAAAACATTTTTTAGAGCTTTCTGGCTGATTCTATATTGTTTAAAACATTTTTTTAGTGTCTCACTGCTATTTTTTTGCTGTATTGAACATGTTCTACTGTTTCCTGCTGAAACTAGTAGATGTAGCATTAACCAGAGACAGGCTTGCTGCTTCTGGAACTGTTTGTAGTGGTTTGTTTGTTCTGAACACATTTTCCATGCCATCTTGGATTGGAAGGGGCCTATCTGCTCTTTTGTGAGAGAAATGTGCTGATTGGGATCTGTCTGATAAAGGGAGCCTAGTCTACGGCTTGGAATAAGCATCCTCATTGGTCCTTTTTAATATTTTTAGAGTGTTTTTTTTTTTTTTTAAGTTTTTAGCTTCTGGTATTTACACCCTGGATTTGAGCAGGTTTCTGCTAGTTAGTGCTTTGAATAGCACAGCATCTTGCACTGCCGCACAATTGTGTGTCAAAGCTGGACAGTTAAATTCAACAAATTTTCCATAAAACACAGGCAGAAATATCCTCCACTGAACTCCTGCATGATCACTCTTGAAAAGTCACCACCTAGCGACAACAGTTTTCAATCTAGCACTATGGACAGTTGGACTTCCCTTGTTTTTCCTGCCAACCTTGTTGAAATGGGCCTCTTGAGGCAGTGTAGCCATTGCCACAGGTACAGAGACAACCCTATACTAATAACACACTCTAGTACAGAGTGTGAGAGATGTATTTACACCATGAATCTGGAATCCATACTCTCTCTCACTCAAAACAGTAACACGGTGAAGGTTGTCAACACACCCACCACTACATAGTACCACTACTCATACACATAGTACACATCAAACACGTAAATCCACACACGTGGTGATTCTCTCAAAAAACTTACAAAATCACCAGAGACCTCCAAAACACAAGACTGCTATAGCTAACACACTCCCCACACCACCCATGACACATAAGCAAAACGAGTGTCTCACCCATCAAGCCCATAAGGCGCAACACTTAAAAAAACAAGTTTTCTTGTCATTGGAAAGTCAAAAGTAAGATGCAACAATGTCCCACTCATCAGGCTGGACAAAGAGAAAATCACAGTCAGCTGGCTGTCTGGTGCCAGGATTCATAAAATCATCCATATATTCAGGTCTATCAACAACAAGTACTGTTATGACTCTGTCATAGTTCATGTTGGTATGAATAATCTGAGGCATATGTCACTGGACTATATGAAGAGAGACATGGTTGAGCTCTCTGAGTATGTGTCCCAGGCAGGTATGTCCCTAGCCTTGAGCAGTATACTATCTCACCTAGAATGATCCCACATTATAAACCAAAAATGACTGATTTCAATAATTGGCTCAGTTTTTGGTGTCATTCGAAGGGGATCCAGTTCCTGTTAGGCTGGGAAGCCATGGTCGACAAACCTTGCTGCTTTGCCAGAGACGGTTTGCACCTGGCATCTCTAGGCTTTCAGCTTCCAGCAAAGGCTCTTGCCTCCCACATAGTGTCTTTTTTAGGCAAGGTCTCAAAAACAACATCATTGACATGAAATTAACCAATCAGAACAAAATAAGGGTCATGCTGCTAAATTCTAGGAGCTTAAACCAAAAACTGCAGTCCCTGGAAGCACTTCTCTCTTTAGAATATGTAGATGTCTGTGCAGTCACAGAAACCGGTTTCAAGGTCTCAGACAGTACCCCCCAGCCTTGCTAAGCTACAATGTCTTCCACACCTTCAGAATGCAAAATGAGCATGTAAAAACCAAAGGAGGTGGTGCTTCAAATTATATTAGAGATAAATTCACCTCCCATCTAGTTAGACTGGACAACTCCATGGTGTTATTCCAGGTTCAGGTTACGGTGGGTAAGACCCCTCAAGTCATAGCCAGTTATAGATCACCCTCCATGTGTCATGACTCTCATGAAGCGTACTTGACCAAACTGGATACAATCCAGATTTATTTGAACACAGTGGTTATAGGGGATTTCAATTATCCCACCATCAACCGGGAAACTTATACTATCCCGAACTTGCTACTGCAAATGTTTCTTGACTTTGTTAATTCAAATGCCTGGAACAAACATTCGAGATCTGGTCCTTACCAACATGTCAAACAGGTTCACTGCTGCAACCGTTGCACCCTCATTAGTTAAAAGTGACCACAAATCAGTCACCTTCGAGCTGGCCCAAACACCAGAACTCACAAAGGGTGAAATCAGACTAAAAACCTTCACTAGGGCAAGCTATACCCTCCTAGGTGAAGATATAAATACATTCCAAGCCTCAGCCCAAGCTGGAAGAGGTAACTACACAGAAGCTTACACTAAAACCCTGTACAATCACTTGCATGAATGTATAAACTCAGCTGTAACAGAAAGAATCAAATGCAGAACCCCAAGTAATAACAAGTTGCCATGTTGGACATCCAGCATCAACAGACTTTACAATAAATGCAAAAAGTTGCTGTCCAAGCAAACAAAGGCAAGGACTCAGCAATGGAAAAGCACCATCCTCAACGTAAACAGTCAAGTAAGACAACTTGTCAAATCTCCCATGGACTCCTTTGAGAGAAACTTAGCAATTTAAGCCAAGGATAACCATAAGGCCTTTTACAGCTATGTACATAACCAAACGGGTAGGATCCAAGCATGTGCAGAACTAGTGGCCAATAGTATCACACACTGACCCTAAAGAGATGGCAAACCTGCTAGCAGATAGGGAAAATGTCACTCCTTTATCCCCTTCTAACTTACAACAAACCTTCCCCCAAACGTACCTCACAACCTACATATCTAAAGAGCCGGTCCTCAAAGCATTGTCCAAGGCAAAAAAATACAGCCTCTGTGGGAACAGATGACATTCCAGGCTGTCTTCTAAACATGCAAAAACATGAACCAGCGTCATCACTAAGTACACTTATCAGTCATAGTCTAACCACAGGCTTTTTTCCTGCAGCATGGAGAACAGCTACAATTATTCCCCTCCACAAAGGTGGCCTAGTGACAGACCCAGGGAATTCAGACCCATCAGCCTAACCATCCCAGCCTTATCTTTAAGGCCATGGAATGTATCATTATGGACCTCATAAATAAAGACATAGGTGACCTTTAAACCCTGGATCCTACCCAATTTGGCTTCGTGAAGTGCAGATTCTTCCCTTAAAAGTGATGGAATTTTTTAAAAGTCTGACCAAGACAATTGATGAGGGCAAATCTGTGCACACAGCATACCTTGAGTTGGCAAAGGCTTTTGATACAATCTCATATTCAGTTATTACTGATAAACTTGGCAAACTGAATGTAAACACCTTCGCTGTAAGATGGGTTGCCAACTGGCTCAAAAACCAGATGCATATTATCAAAGTGGGTGACTCCAAATCAAGCAGCAGATCTGTTACCAGCTGGGTGCTACAGGGGTCAGTGCTGAGCCCCCTACTGTTTGGTATATACTTCTCAGAAGTTCAGGTCAAAACTAAGGGGTTGTGGCTGACCATGTTTGCAGATGATTACAAAATAGGTGCAATCACTGAATCCCAGAATGATGTCCGTATTCTCCAGGAAGGTCTCACACAGACCAACGACTGGTATATTAGTCACAGTCTCAAACTAAATGCAAAGAAATGCATAATCATTTCATTCTGCACAATGTCCCTTCACACTATCAAATTAACAACACCCTAAGTATCCATGAAGTTGTAAGGGACCTGGGATCACACATTAACTGCAATCCTAACTTTGACCAGCATGTATCTACTGTATTAAGGAAAGCTTTCTATGTAGCACACCTGATTAGTAAAGGCATCACCTTGAGAGCAAAAGAAGTTATAACCCCCCTATACTCGGCACTTATCTGGCCTATAATTGAGTATAATACCGCATTTGACATGTACCATACTAAGCACCTGCAGCAATTAGAGAGACATCAGAGGTATCTAACAAAGAAGATCAAGGGAATCCAGCATGTGCCTTACACAGACCAACTAAAATCCCTGTCACTATACTCCATATCATATAGTCTTCTTAGGGGAGACTTATACCTGGACTACAGAGCAATCCAAAACCCAAACCTAATGAACTTGCTGCATATCCATAAATCAAACCAGACTAGGGCTACCTGATTCAGGGATGTAAATATGGCCTGCAACTTAAATAGGACACGCTGGAGGACTGCCACATCTTTGGAACACGCTACCAATTCATTTAAAAACAGAGCACCTCTATGACACTGTTCAGGAGGAACCTGGACAAGGGAATGGAACACCATAAATTCTTACCCAGGATTGCACCTACAACCCTATTGGTCATGGGCAGTCATCACTAAATGAAATCTTAGGTACTGACTAGCATTTCGATGGTATTACATTGGGATGAAATGGCTAGGCTTAAAATGAGACCCAGGTTGATAGCCTAGTAATCTCCTATGATCCTGGGATCCTATTAGATCAATATGAGTCAGGGTACTGGAACATGTTAAGAGCCATTAGGCATGCTTCTCCCGAAAGTTTAGTTGCTGTTCATTTTTTACAAAATATAAGGGAAATTATCTGGAAGTAACATTTTTTTATCATGTATATTTGTTCCAGATATTTATCTATGACACTTAGAGGTTTGAATACTAAATTGCTAATGAAAAATATGCAAAAAATAGCACATATAATACTGAATTTTGTCTGGTCTTATAAAATAAACAGGGATAGACCTGGATGATGCTTGGATGGGAGACTTACTGGGTAATATCAGAATATTGAACATGCTTTTTTTATGTTCATTGCATTTTTCTGTGAGATTAAGAGACTCTCAACTGTGTTGCGTCTCCCCTCTGGTTGCCATGTTACAGAGACATGCTGGAAGTACAAAACAAACAACCAGATTCAGATGAAGTTCTTTGAATGAAAGTGCTAAATCTTTCATTAAACAATATCCACAACTGAGTGAGATCAGTGTGGTTTTAGGCTTTATTTTTCTTGTAGTTTATGGTATGTGGGTTAGTTTCCTTTGATTGGCTTACATAATTTCTTGCAGAATATTTAACACACCTAGGTGCCAGTTCTTTCTAGTGTCCCAAGTAAAGATTACATTTTAACTGTTTTTTTGCCAAATTTGCTTTTGCTTGGTCAGATGATGTTTTATTTATTGAGTGGAATAACACATTTACACAAAATTATTTTTTAATGCTTAATGATCAGTCTTTTCTTGCCCTGAAGAAATCTTTTCCAGAAGAAGAAGTGCTTTCTGACAACTATATCTTCACTTCAGACTTTTCCTACCATTTACAAGCTTTCCTTAAGTGGCCACTTTGCCAGTCTTTACTGGATGTGTGGGCACGGGCTGGGTCTCAGCACTTCTACTTTTCCTACACGAGTGCCTCCATTATTAGCTGTATTCAAGTCCATGTTCAAAAGGGCACATTATGAAAGTAATTACATAGTGTAATATCTGCTAGGATATCATTAGTCACTGCAAACTACTAGTCTTCTTGTCAGCCACTCAATAAAAATGTATCATGGCTAATAGCATCTGAAAAGCTGTTTTTTTTTCCATTGGCACTAAATGAAATGGACTCTCCAAGCAAGAGATATTCCTGTCTAGTAACTGCAAGCTTAACAATAGCTGTAATGAATACAGTTATCTGTATTAGCAATTGCTGCCCTACCCTGTACTAGGACAGGGTATAGGCTCTTATGATAAACTGGAGCATCTATAGTTTCATGGCAGCCTATGACTGTCATCTAATTTTATTAGCTCCCTCATATTATTTTGCCATTGTAGACATCTGGACTGTGCTTGCCCAATCTGGTTACTTTATAAACATTTTACTCTTAATACCTTGTCAATAACCTGAATCAATGTTTTCCATTTTGCATATGAAGCCTGCTGGGAAGGTTTAGACTGTCCTCTTTGGGTTCTCACTAAACACTTGTATGTTAAAGCCAGCATAAACTAAAGCACTGATGGTGATTCCCTGCTGGGTGAGGACAACCTATATATATATTTAGAGCTGCTTTCTGATACCTGCTCCATTTTGCTTTCTGTTTTATGAAATCTGCTGGGCTTGGTGTTTTTGGTCTATGTGAGAGGTGGACACAAATTATCTAGGCTGCTCATTTCACGTGTTTTTTTTTTTTCCCCACTGGTTAAATAGTCTCTTGAGTGATATTTAAATACTGAAATTCTGGGCCTCTGTCCTTGTTTGAAAAGATTTGAAGCCTGGATAAACTAAAACACTGCTTGTGATTCCCTGCTGTTTTCCCAGCCACCCTTCAATTTGTTGATTTGTTTTTTAAACCTGGTGACTTTAATTTTCCCACTCCTACTGTAAAGTGAACTTAATAAGCTCCTCCCTTTCTACACTGCTGTTCATATCCTGAATTACTGATTTGCCTTTCCTTGTGTTTATATTGACAAAGTGCATCTTGCCTCCCATTTTCTGTTCTACTTAATCTAGCTAACTGTTGGATAAAGTAGGGTATTTTTACACTCTAGCAAACAATTGTTTTTACCCAAAAAAGGTCAGTGGATTCTCCATCTATTGACTGAGAGGTAGCCTGGTCTGTTGAGGTTGAGTAAGCACTTGAGATGCAAGAAAATTTACACACTACACTAACAGGGTATGCACCGCAATTATGTACAGCGCAATGTGCTGAAAGGGCAATTTTATAGACATGCAAGACTGAACAGAAATTATGAGAGTATGTTTTCCTCTTTTGATACCCTGGGTGAGGATTTTCACTCCAGGGGGTACTATGAACATGAGATAGGGATGGCATGTTTTGAGGTTCTGTTACATAGAAATGATTCTGCTAGATCCTATTTGTCTAACTATAGTATTGACACTGTGGTAAGACAGAATAATAACAGAAATGATTTTATAATCTGTGCTACCTATTTAAATGACATTCAGCCTCTCTGTGACATCATTAGGAAGCATTGGCATATTTTGACTACTGATAGGGATGCAGGGACTTCCTTGGTGAAGTTCTACACTTTTGCTATAGAAATACTAATTCCATTAAGAAACTGTTTTGCTACAAACCTCTAGTTAGTAACAGACCCTGTATTTTGGTTAGGAAAGGCACACATCCATGTAGATTATGTAACATGTGTAATTACATTCAGACTAATGCTATCTTTATACATACTGTAACTGGACATACTTTTAAATTAAACTTCTATGCCGACTGTACTAGTAGCAACCTGGTCTATTTGTCTGTTTGTGTCTGTTTGAGATCAATGTGGATCTTACTATGTTGGTAGGGTGAATCAAATGCTGAAGAATCGTGTAAGGGAACACTTATATGAAATAAGCAGATGTGACAGCAGGAATGCTTTATATAGGCATATTTGTAACACTGATATTGAACACTCTTTTACGTTTTTAGTTTTAGAATTACTGAATGTAGGAGCCAGAGGAAGTAATATTAAAACTAAAACAGAATGCTTAAAAGTAAAATGGGCATTAATTTTACAAGCTGACAAAGGAAAAGGATTGAATGAGCATATACCTTTAAACTTTTGCTGAGGTCACGTGACTTAACCAAGTAATTTTGAACTTTCTTTTTTTTTTTTCAAAACAGGTTTATTGTTTTAACATATAAGAGAAATATCATAACAATTTTATACAAGTAATTAAAAATAGGTATTATAATATTCAACAAAACAACTAAAGTATTTACAAAGACATCCACTACAATCAGATCAATTAAACTAAAATACCATGCTATTGAAATTAAAATTTTTTTAACAAATTTTGTAAATTATCCCATACAATAAAATAAGATGTTTTTCTGTTTGTTCTAGTCCTAATTGTGTTTATTTCCATATGGCACACTATATTCATAACATTTTTAAATTCATTTAACGAAGGAGGTGTATCTGAAATCCAATTTCTAGTTATTATTTTCCTAGCCACTGCTAGAATAGACCATAACAAGGGAAGCTTAACCTTTTTAACACTTTGAGGTACAGGTGTGTTAAATAATATAAGAGATTTAGAAATAATGAAATTATCTGTAAAAAGAGCCTGCAAAAATTCATTAATTGACTTCCAGTATTCTTTCAATTTTATACAGTCATAAAACATATGATCCCAGTCAGCATTAATTTCTACATTACATCTCTTACATAGATTATCTTTATTATTTATTTTATTCATCATCAAAGGTGTATAAAAAGATCTATGTAAAAATTTCCATGTATAAAGTCTCCAGACAATGGAAGACGTAGTTCTATAAGCAGATTCCAATATATATTGTTTATCTTGTTGATTTGGTGGGTCCCCATTAATAGAAGTGAAATAATTCCAGTATGAATCTACACTGTAAAAAAATTCTTGTCTGATAACTTTATGTATGTATGAAAGTTTACCTTTATCAGAAACTTTATGTTGTAAATTTAATATCAAGTAATCAATCAGTGTTGGAATAGATTCTTTAACAGTTATAGACATTACATCTATTTTATTAATGAGATGTTGTCTAAAAGTCTGAACCTCTAACCAGCAAGTTTCTCTTAGATCAAATTCTTGTTTTAAGAAATCTAGATTTTAACTTTATTATCAGATATCAACTGATACCAGTACTTTAGATCATTATCTATAGCTAAATGAGTTCCTTCAGAAGTAGATGACAAAAGCATACCCTGAGTATACATTATAGGAAATACAATAAAATTCCATTCCCTATACTTAGGGTGCATGAATATAAAGTTACGATAACTAATAATAATATTTAATGGGTAAAAAACCATATGTTTAGGTGTAATAGGCGAAGTACAAAATTCCTTTAGTAACCATAACATGGAGTTATTTACAATCATATTTTTATGTGTTAAGGAGATTTTCATGAAGTGCATACTAATTAGCTCCCAATAATCTTTCCATTTTGTGACATATGACTGATCTATTAATAAAGTAATAACTTTTACAATAGAAGAGATAGTATATAAATTAAAGTCTGGAAAAGAAATACCCCCTTGAGACCAGCTATTAGTATGTTTCTTTAATGCAATCCTAAGTCTATTAGGTGCCCATAAGAAATGTAACATTAGTGTGTTCAGTCTCTTGATAATTATTTTTGTAGGTGGAAGTATAATTTTGAACTTTCTTGACTGTATTCAAGTACTGTTTGTTTTTAGATCTGATGAAACACCTTTGGTGTGAAAGCACTCACCTGTTACATATTTTCTTACTGTTTTTATTTTTTGGATTAAACAAGCGTTTTATACAGCGATGTGTTAGCTGGTTCTTTTGTTTGACTTGCTGCTTTTGAATTTGTTATTGAACCAGCTTTTACCTACTCAGTATGATTCCATTTCCTGAATGCTTGAGATTTCTAAATGTAGTTTTATTGAACGAAGGGCTTATCGTGTATTAAGTGCCTTTATAAGTTCTGTATAATTCAGTGTCTCTTGGCTCATTTATTCAAAACCAAGTACTTTTATTGAATAACCTCACTTTTATAAGCTGTTTAAAAGTACACTGCTGTATCTATAGCTTTATGTTTGTCTGTGGTAGCATTTCATATAATTTAAGTTTGTTTGTGGCAGCTTTTCACTCTGGACACTCCTTTACTGTGCTTTTGCACTGGGAGAAATAGGACTGTTCTTCTGGTGACAGTAGGTGTTCATAGGTTCATACTAGGCTATCTGCCCTAGGGCATTTATAAGCCTAGCCAGAGTATGTTTGGCTTTCGCCACCCATTTTAAATTAATTTTGCTATGCTCTTTTTCGAGGTTAGTATACTGTGCCTCTGTTTAACAGTGACACAGAAGTGATACCCGGGGTAAACCTATGATCTCCCATCCACTCATCAAGATTCCTCTTGAAGAGAGTCAATGAGGGACTCTGCCTAACCTGGACGGGGATTTTATTCCAGAGTGAAGGCAGCCTCTGGGTTATGAATCTGTCCCTCCAACATGTCCTATTTATTTCAGTGCTGAGGTTCAAGTCTCTCGAGTGCGTAGCTCGATGGGATTTGAATTTTCTGAGGTGCAGCATGTCCATTAATTCCGGGTAGGACATGGCTTTATACGTCAGGCACAGATTGCCTCTTTGCAGGCATTATGCCACTGAGTAGAGCTGGAGTTTCTTTAACCGGGCAGCATATGGCATCTGTTTGAGCCCTTTGATCCTCTTGGTGAGGTACTTTTGGGCTCTTTCCAGTTGCTGCAGGTGTCTGGTAAGGTACATCCCAAAAGGGGCATTTTACTCAATTATGGGCCTGATAAGGGATGAGTAAAGAGGCACGATGACCTCCCCTGATCTAGATGTGAATCCCTTCATGATTAGGTGGGCTATATAAAATGTTTTTCTAACCACTTTGGCCACGTGGTTGTCAAATGAGAGATTGCTATCAACTTGGGTTCCCAGGTCTCTAATTACTTTTTCTGTACTTAATGGTTTACCACCTATGCGGTAATTTGTGGGCACATTGTTTTTGCCAAAGGGGATGACTATACACTTTTTGGTGTTTAGCTTGAGGCCGTGGCTCTGGCACCAGTTGTCTGTTTCTATGAGGCCCTTTTGGAGGATGCTTGTGTCAGCTGGAGAGTCAATTATGGCACCCAGTTTGGAGTCATCTACGAACTTGGTCAGCCACAGTCCTTCCGTGTTGGCCTGTACCTCCGAGAAATATATACCGAACAAGAGAGGTCCCAGGACTGAGCCTTGTGGGATGCCACTTGTAACTGGTTTGGAGTCTGACTTGGCTCCAGCAATTCTAACCATGTGGGTTCTGTCCTTGAGCCAGTTTGCAACCCATCTAGTGACATAGGGGTTTATATTTAAGCTGGTGAGCTTATCTATAATGCCCGAGTGGGCTATTGTATCAAAGGCTTTTGCGAGGTCCAGGTAGGCTGTGTGGACCACCTTACCCTCGTCAATGGCCTTGGTGACCGTTTCAAAGAAATCGACCAGGTTTAAGAGGCAGGATCTGCCCTTAACAAAGCCGAACTGGGTAGGATCCAGTGTCTGTAGGTCCCCAATATCTTTATTTATGAGGTCCATGATGATGCTTTCCATAGCTTTGCAGACCAAGCTAGTCAGGCTTATGGGGCGATAGTTTCCAGGATCCGTTGAGGCACCACCTTTGTGGAGAGGGACCACTGTAGCTGTACGCCACTCTTTGGGTACATATCCTGTAGTAAGGCTGAGACTGAACAGAAGTTTTATGTTTGGGTTTAGCTCTTCTTGGAGTTCATGAAGGATGCAGCCCAGGACACCGTCTGGTCCCATTGATGCTGTGTTTTTTGCTTTGGAGAGGGCGGCTCTTACCTGTGCATCTGAGATGTCAGGGAACAGCACTCTGCTGGAATAGATATTTACCCTTTTGGTGGGGAGGGGGGGGAGTTTGCGCTGAACCTGTCAGCTAGGATGTTGGCAATGTCTGTGGGTTCGGTGTATTTTTTGTCATTTTGGACTAATTCTGAGCATATCTGGGAATTCCCACCCAGGTTCCTAACATA
Source organism: Protopterus annectens (assembly GCF_019279795.1). Taxonomy (NCBI): domain Eukaryota; kingdom Metazoa; phylum Chordata; order Ceratodontiformes; family Protopteridae; genus Protopterus; species Protopterus annectens. Next base: position 539,478,926 of record NC_056743.1, read on the forward strand.
ACTAAAGAAAGCCTTGTGATTATCCTTAGTGCCCTGTGCAATGTTTCTCTTGAAGCTGGCCTTAGACGATTTTATGAGTGCCCATAGTTTTTTGCTAATACTGATCAGAGATGCCTTCCCTTTTTGGGATTTTGCTCTATCATGTAGTAGCTTCCTCCTTCTATTGTATAGTTTGTTTATGGCTGGGGTGCACCAGACAGGACGTCTACCTTTGGAGGATTGGGTCTTGGTTTTATTTGGGATTGCATGATCCATGCATTCCTGAAGGTGTTCATAGAATGCGTTTATAAAGGATTCTGCGGTCTGGACCGTATTTTCCACAGGCCCGGGGGCCTTGAAGGATTCCACCTTGGTTTTGAGGAATGTGAAATTTGCTTTAGAGAAGTTTTTCACTATGGTTTTCTGGGCAGGGGGTGGGGTCAGGATGTGAATATCCAGTGAGATTAGTTTATGGTCTGATCTTACCAGTGAGGGATACACTTCTGGTCTGGAGCATAGAGTCCCCATGTTGGTGATGATCAGGTCCAGTATGTTTTCCCCTCTTGTGGGAGTGGTAACAAGTTGTTCCATAGCATCTGAGTTTACAAATTCTAGGAACCTTTGGGCTAGGGTGTTGGAGCTAGAGTAATGCTCCCAGTCTATGTTTGTGTAGTTGAAGTCGCCCAATATAATTGTGTTTGGAGAGACCTTCATATTTTCCAGTGTTCTCAGGAAGGCTGAGTGGGGTTCCTGGGTTTGGGAGGGTGGTCTGTAACAGGCTATAAACTGGAAGGCAGTTTTACCCACTGTTAGTTGCACATGGATAGTCTCTGATGCTTCGTGCTGTGCCACCAACCTGGAGGTGTGGGTATCTTTGACGAATATTGATACTCCCCCTCCTTTTCTGGCTCGGTCCAAGTTTTGGGGCCGAAAAGCATGGTATGAGGTATAACCTGGTAGTGCTGGTGTGCTCTCGGGAGCCTTGAACCAGGTTTCTGTTACTGCACAGATATCGATGTTCTCCATGCTAAGGAGAGTTTCGAGTGCTTGCATCTTGAAGTTTAGACTTCTGGCGTTGAGTTGCATTACTCTTAGTTTCTTATCCCTTGTGATACCTATGGAGGTAGGTTTGTCTTTTGAGCCTTGCCTAAAAAAGGAACTATGGGGGTAGCAGTGAACCTGGTCTATCTGAGCTGAGAAACACAGAAAAGGGCTCCAAGTGTTTTTTTTTTTTTTTGCACTTACCTGCACCTGATTTGCACTGTTCTGATACCTAAATAGCATAGACTAGGTTCACACCTGCTAAATCTAGGCTATTACTGATACACTTGAGCATTAAACCAATCATCTTACATTAAAAAGGGCTCTCCTTCACCCTTGTGGCAGAAAAGTATAGATCCAGCCTTGTCTGAGCTGGGGTTTGCTGGAGGAAGGTTCACTGTGTGCCTTCCTATTGGTAGATTAGCTTAAACGTGTCTTAATTTTGTCTGTATTTAAGCCTTGCATTTGCACAATGCAGTGTACTTTACAACAAGGTTAGGGGTGCCCTAACACCTACAACCCTACACTTATGACAACTAGTTACTCCTAAAACAAATATCCTATGTGACAGATGTAATTACAATGTGAAATTGGAATCAATTCTCTCAGGTAACAACAAATCGGACATCAAACAGGTTATCACCACACAAAATTCATATCTCACAAAATGAGATCATGACACATAAACCCACATACATGGAGGTACTCACTAGAAACCTACCAAAAGATCAGAGACCTCCCTAATGTAAATACTTTCACACATTTCTATGCAAATAGAAACCACTACACATAATAAGGCATACACCAGTGTCTCCGCAAATAAGCTCAAGGCAAAACAACTCAAAACCTAATGTCTTGGTCATAGGCAACTCCATAGTGAGACACCAATGTCCCCCTCACCAGGCTAGACAAGGAGAAGGTCACGGTCAGCTGCCTGTCAGGTACCAGTATCCGTTAAAACACACATGCACTCAAGTCACCAAACAATAACTACAGTTATGACTCTATCATAGTTCATATTGGGGTAAATGACTTGAGATGTACCTCTCTGGACTATATGAAGTTAGACATGACTGAACTTTCAGATTATGTGTCCCAGGGAGGTACCTTCACCCAGGATGATGCCATAATATAAACAAAAAATGATTGACTTCAACAATTAGCTTAGCTTGCGGTGTCACTCCAGGGAGATCCAGTATCTTTCAGCCTTGTATGACATGGTTGACCGACAACACTACTTTACCATAGATGGTTTACAACTGCCTCCTCTATGCTTTTGCATACTGGCAAAGCCGCTTACCTCCCCCAAAGTGCCTTTTATAGGCAATGTCAAAACAGCAACATTTCTGATGTAAAACAATCTACTGTGGGCAAACTCAAGGTTCTGCTGCTTAATGGTAGGAGTCTAAACATGAAACTGCAATCCTGGAAAGACTCCTCACCTTGAAAGATGCTGACATCTGTGCAGTCACTGAGACATGGCTCAAGGCTATGGACAGCACCCCGGCCGTGCAAGGCTACAATGCCTTTCACATGTTCAGACCTCAAAATGAGTATGAAAGAACCAAAGGTAGAGTTGCATCCATCTTCATTAAAGCCAAGTACACCTTGAGACTGGTCAGACAGTGCAACTGTCTTGAACTACTCTATGTCCAATTAACTACAGGCAAAATACCCTACAACATCATTATTAGCTATAGGTCCCCCATCATGAACCAAGAAAAGCACATCTTCTATCTAGACTTATTGGGCTGAGTTGTCGTACAGCCCAACACCTTAGTCATGAGAGATTTCAACTATTCTTCATTCCACTGGGTGATATACATGAGCAAGAATACACTCACCCAGAGGTTCCTGGACTTTGTCAATACAAATGCTCTGGAAGAGATACTCTGCACTCCCACAAGGAGGACAAATGTGCTAGACTTAATACTCACTAACATGGGGCTTCAATGCCCTCGTTTCTGTGTGATGCCCTCCCTGGTAAGGCCAGACCAGAAATCAGCCTCGTTCAAGGTAACTACTGAACCTGTCACCACTAGAGAAGCAAAAAACCTAAAAACTTATCCAAAGCAAACTACAGCCTACTAAGCAATGGTATAAAAATGTTACACCCCCACAATCACAAACAACAATGACTCCTATACAGAGGTGGACACAAATGCCCCATATAAACACATAAGCAACTGTATAGACTCTGCTGTGCCTGACTGGATTAAAACTAGGTCCTGCCAAAAAAAACAAGCCACCCTGGTGGACCTCATGTATAAACTGATTATATAACAAAAAGGAAGAAACTGATATGTAAGAACAAGAGGGAACTGAATTGGCATCCGTAGAATTCCCTCTACAACTTGAACAAGCAAATCAGAAATCTTGTAAAGTCCTGCAGAGCTAATTATGAAGGGAAAATATCATTCCTAGCTAAGGATAATCATAAGGCATTCTTTAACTACGTCCAAAATCTAAAACGGAATGTCCAGCTTTGTGCCAAACTGGTAGTATATAGTACCACTCATACTATACCAGAGGAAATTGCTAACCTGCTAAATGGAACTTCATCCCCCTGTCCCCACCAGCCATACTCAGAGAATACCTGAAACTAGCCCTCTGCCTAGTATCTCTAGAGATTGTGTCACGTGTGTGCTCTTCAAGCCCAAAAACATGGCCTCAGCAGGACCAGATAACATCCCAAGTTGCTTATTAAGCAATTTAAAACAGGACCTAGTGGACTTACTTGGAGTTCTCTTTGACCTTAGCCTGAGAAATGGCTCTGTTCCAGCAGAGTGGAGAATGGCAACAGTAATCTCATTGCACACGGGGGGGGGGGGGGCATGAACTGACCTAGGGAACTATAGACCCATAAGTCCAACCAGTCTCATCTGCAAGGCTATGGAAAGAATCATCATAGACCCCATCAACAAGGACATAGGTGACCTTCAAACTCTAGACCCAACTCAGTTTGGCTCCGTTAAGGGCAGATCATGCTTAAACCTAGTAGTTTTCTTTGAGGAAGTCACCAAAGCCCTTGATGAAGGTAAGATGGCGCATACCACCTATCTTGACCTGGCCAAGGCTTTTGACACAATCCCCCATTCAGATAACACTGATAAACTCTCCCAGCTGGGGATTAACCCTTACCTCACTAGATGGATAGCCAACAAGCTCACCAACAAAGACATACTGTCAAAGTTGGTGACTCCATCACCAGTGGTGTACCACAAGGATCTGTGCTGGGGCATTTACTGTTTGGAATCTATTTCTCATAAGTCCAGACTAAAGTAGATGGCCTTTGGCTTAGTAAGTTCACTGATGAATCCAAAGTGGGTACAATCATTGAGTCCCCCCAACAGCGTTAACATATTATAGGAGGGGCTAACACAGACAAATGACTGGTGCCAAAGCCATGCTCTAAAAGTAAATTCAAAAATGTACATTATTATTCCCTTTAGCAAAGCAGAATTCCCTGCTAACTACAGCTAATTGACAGCACCACCCCAAGTTCAAATCCAGTGATGCAAGATCTGGGAACACAGGTTGATGGCAATCTGAACTTCAACCACTAAGTTTCCACAGTGGTAAGGAAAGCCTTCTATGTTGTGCAACTTATAAATAAGGGTATCACATCCAGGTCTAAGTGCTCGACTCTCATAAGACCATTAATAAAGTGCAATGCTCCCTTCTGCATGCACTTCACCAGACACCTACAGGAGCTGGCGAGACCACAAAGATTTCTCCACAAAAAAATACAGGAACTCCAAGCCATGACTTTCATGGACAGACTGAAAGCCCTTTCACTGTAATCTGTATCATATAGGCCGCTGAGAGGCGACTTGTGCCTGGCCTGCAGGGCAGTCTCTGACCCTGCCCTGATGGATATGCTGCACATCCACAAGTCAAATGGCACAAGAGTCACTCATTCTAGGGATCTTATTCTAGCCAGTGACATTAACTAAACATCCTGGACAGACAGATATATCTCCCAGAGACTGCCGTCATCCTGAAATAAACTTCAAGTTCACATGAAGCAGAGCTCCTCATTGACACTAATGAAGCACAAGCTGGACAAACAGATGTGAGACCACATATTTACCCCGAGTATGGCACCCATGTTCCTCATGGACAGGGTAGTCAGTGTTTATCATAGACATGCTCTACAAATTATGTCCCTCTAACAAAAGACGATAGAGGCAACTCAGGATTAACATGGCTAGGCTTGTAAGGGATCTAGGGTCACTAGCCTAGTAACCTCCAATGAACCTATAAACCTATGCAAAGTATCCTCTTCTTATGTACTTGTGCATTGCTGGCATCACAGAGGTCACCACTTTTTCACCATTACATCAACTTTGCCACATTCCAGTTCACAAACCTGGTTGTCATGTCCTCAGGTTAAATATTAAGTGCTCGTTTCCCTTATTATCAGGTCATCTAACACTATATCGATATCCACTTATCCAGCTATGAAATTAACTGTAGTGCTGGTTGCACATTTGTGAGAAACGCTGAGAAATAATTTTTCAATGTCAGTGCTCAAGTCCACCATTGAAAAGAGAAAAAGCATTTCAGCCCTGCAAGTTTACAAAGTTATACATGTGATATATTTATTTATTTTATTTTATTTTACATTTGTTAACCGGGGGTGTCTGACTGAGCCGAAAAGGCCCTTTTTCAGCAGAGGCCTGGGGAGAAAAGCTCCACAAAGAAAAATTACAGACACATTTAGTTATTTAGACATGATCAGTATACACACAAATTACAAGAGACATGTTTTTACAGTGGTATGCGGCACATAAACAGTTACAGTGGAGAGAAAAAACAAAAAAATATTAATTTTAAAAATAAAGGTAATTAATAGATTTGTGGTGTACAGCTGAAAATTGGAACATAGGTAGAATACATATACAGTACACAGGCACAGTACATACATTGTAGATTAGAAGTGCTCTAGATTTAGTATGTATAGGTTATCCGCTTTCACTAGCCTGGGGAGCAATCATGGCACTGCCAACTTTGCTTGAGATGTTGCCTGATGAGGTTTTTAAAGGAGGCTTTGGATGATGTGTTTTGAATGCTAGTAGGGACAGAGTTCCATTTGTTAGCCACTGACCTACTATATAGTGCATCTCCAAAGCTATTGTAGTTGTTGGTGACTTCTAGTAGTAGTTTGATTGATAATCTAAGAGGCCTTTTGGCTGAGTGATATTGTACTAGGTTTTTGAGGGCAGGACACTTATTGGGGAGGTAACAGATAGAATGACAGAGGCAGAGCTGATTGTAGGTTAGGAGGATGGGCGGTTCAAGTCAGTGGAGCTGTCTCAAAGCAGTACAGTGATGAGTTCTATATGAGCAATTTGCAGAAAAGCGGGCAATTCTGTTATAGCAGGCTTCCATTTTGCTTAGTTCAGTTTTGTTGAGATTAGTCAGAATGGGAGATGCATAGAGTAGGGTGGATAGAAGCTGGGAGCGAGCAATGGCTGATCTTGTGTTGTTGGTAAGAATTGGTTTGATATGGTAGAGTGACCCCAGTTTGGCATGTACTTTTTTAATGGTTAAGTTGAGATGACTATCAAATTTTAGGTGGGAGTCTATGGTTATTCCCAATAGCTTAGCCTGTGCCACTGGAGCAATTGGAGTAGCATTTGTGGAGTAGACAGTGAATTGACTGTTAGTGTTTTTGTTAGAACTGGTTATAATCATAAGCTGAGTTTTCTTTGGATTGAGGATAAGTTGGGCTTTGGTAAGGTAGTTTTCAACATCAGAGAACGCTAGTTGAGTTGTTTGCAGGAGGGTAGGAATGTTCTGTGCAGCACAGATTAAGGTAGTGTCATCTGCATACTGAATTATAGATGCATGCTGTGTGGAGGTATGGAGGTAATTTGTGAAGACTGTGAATAGTAGTGGTCCTAAGATAGAACCCTGTAGGACTCCTATAGTTATGGGCAGCTGAGGAAAGACAGAATTTTCCCATTTCACAGCTTGGTACCTGTCAGTTAAGTAGCTTTGGAACCAGATAAGAGTGGAATTTGATAGATGATATTGGTTTAGTTTGTTTAGCAGGATTTGGTGTGAGGCTGTGTCAAATGCTTTGGACATATGCAAAAAAAGAGTTGACACTTGTAGGCCTTCATTTTTGAGACAGTTTACTGTGTCTGTGAAGCAGAGGAGGGCTGTAGTGGTACTATGGGCAGGTCTAAAACCATGCTGAGTAGATGACAGGATGTTGCTGTCTAGGAGATAGTTTAGCATCTGGGTATGGATGCATTTTTCTAGGATTTTGGCCAGGGGGGAGAGTAAAGCAATGCGTCTGTAGTTATTAAGTTCAGTGGAGGTCCCGTCTTTATATATGGGTGTAACATAGGATATTTTCCAGAGTTTGGGCACATCGTTTTCAACAATTGATCTGTTTATGAGAGTGGAGACTGGGATAGCAATAGCATCTGCTGTGAGTTTCAAGAAATAGCTGGGGAGTAGGTCAGCTGCTGTTGATGAGGTTTTTAGTTTGGACAGCATGCTTTTGATTGAAGTGGTGGAAACTGTTTTGAGGGTAAAGCTTGTGATAGTGTTATTTGTGTTGGGGGGGGATAGTGAGGAAGGAACTGTACTGTGATACTAAGGATAGAATTGAGTTCACGAAGTGGGACTTGAATTGTGTTTTGATGGAAACTTTAGTGTCAGGGGTGGTTGGTTTGGGGGTAGCCTTTTGGGTGGATTTCAGTAGCTGGTTTACATTTTTCCAAAATTTTTGTGGGTTGTGCTGGTATTTAGTTTGTAATGTTGTGTAGTAGGATTTTTTGTCCAGCCTAATGCTTTTTTTTGCACGGTTGCGCAGTTCTTGGTACTTAGTTAGCCTTTGTGTTTCTTGATAGTAAAGCCAGGCAGTGTCTCTGGACTTGCGGATTTGTTTGGTTTCTTTACTGAGCCAGGGGTTTGTAGAGGTTCTAACCTTGATTTTGCACAATGGAGCAACAGTGTCTAGGTGTTGTAGAAATGTTTTGTTAAAATATGCTACATCCTGTTCAAGTGGGAGGGTTTTTAGGGGGGGGGGGGTCCAGTCACAGTTACAGAGTAAAGTGTTGAGGACCTCATGAAAAAAATATAATCCTCAAATATTCACAATGCACATTCTGCTACCACATTCTAAGCTCTCTAGTAGTGTTATATCTGGTGTAATTTACAGTCATGTTGGGTGCATTCTAAAGCTTTTTACTTTCAGCTTCTCAGAAAATGGTCCTGTTATAAACATATATATATATTTTTAATTTGCACTGATACATACCTTGTATATTTCTTGAGAGTAGTTTGAAATCTCCAGGATGCTGTTTTTATTTATTCCATTAGTGCCAATGTGGAAGATCAAGGGTTTCCAGGTCACAATAAACAAAACATAACAATAATTCAAAGGCTGCAGAAAATTTTAATCTCAGTCTGCCTACTAACAACATACTGGAAAAAGGCATCAGCCAAATGAAGAATGATGAGGGTCTTTTGTGCACTCATATCTGGTAAAGAGGGACCTACTTCAACATAGGAATGAATACTTGATTAATAAATGAGTTTAATTATTTCTTTAATAGGAAATAATTAGTGAGAAATGACATCAGTGTGACGACACAGTCAAACTTCCTCAAAGCGAAGAGAGTTTTTCTTAAATTAATTGTGTCAGAGGATCTTAA